>NC_069504.1:241082626-241205126 GCF_027579735.1 Bombina bombina | reverse complement strand
TGCGGCTTCTTCCCCTGTTTCTGGAAGTATACCACGGATACCATAGCCTGACAAGTATGAAGGTACTACTGATTGTAGGAGTTTTCTAAACCAATGGCGGCTGCACTTCCGCAATGATCCTCGCACCTTTCAGTCTCACCAGTCAAGGGTCACCTTTATCATTTCCTTTCTGAAAGACAAGGCCCTAGCCTGGGTCTCTCCCATTTTGGAACAGAATGCTCCACTCCTGAATGATGCTGATGCATTCATTTCTGCACTTACTTCTGTGTTTGGGACTACTTATCATGATATGCCCTCTTCTTTGGATGATTTTATATCACTTTGTATCAGTCTAGACTCCAGGAGAGACAAGCCGAGAGAGACAGAACTCGAAAAGTCCTTCCTCCCTTCCTTCTATTCATCCGGTTTCTGCAGTGTGCTCTACCCATTCAACTTCTCCAGCCACCACAGTAGAGGAACCCATGGATCTTTCCTCCTTCAAACCCTCAGAGTCTGAAAGACAGAGAAGAAGGAGATTGAGACTATGCTTTTATTGTGGTTCTAACTCCGACCAACTAAAGAACTGTGACATTCGGCCGGGAAAAGCCAATGCTTAGGGGATAACACTGGGGTACCTCTAAGCATGATCACTACTAAATCCCCTCACTCCTCTCGGATTCTTGTACTTGTTACTCTTACCTTTCTTCAGAATTCTGTCCACCCTCAAGCCTTCATTGACTCAGGGGTAGCTGGAAACTTCTTGGATCACCGTTTTATGATTCAAGATGGCTTACCTCTTCTGCAGAATTTTTTTTTGTCTCAAAATAACTTCTCTGGATGGCACCTCCCTTGGTTCAGGGTTGATCCATTTTGAGTCAGCACCCCTGACCATGACTGTGGGAGTACTTCATACGGAACAGCTGCAGTTTGAGGTCATTTATTTTCCAGCACAGCCTTGGTCTTCCTAGGCTTTGTATACATAATCCACAGTTCAACTGGGCTAAAGGACAACTGGCCTCCTGGGGTACCTCCTGTTTCCACTCCTGCCTTGCTAAAGTCACTCCTCTGCTCCGCATCCCCATAGCCAGTCTTCAGACTCCTTCAAACCTTCCATCAGTAAATGCAGACTTCGCAGATGTGTTTTAGAAGAAAGTAGCTGACATGCTGCCATCCCACCGTCCTTATGACTGTAAAATTGACCTCTTTCCCGGAGCACCACTTCCTAAAGGGAGGACTTATCCACTCTCCAAAGCTGAAACCAAGTCCATGGAGGAGTACATCCAAGAGAACCTTGCTAAAGGTTTCATTCGCCCTTCCTCCTCTCCTGCTATGGCAGGCTTCTTTTTCGTCGGTAAGAAGGATGGTGGGCTCAGACCCTGTATCGACTACATGGCCTTGAACTGCATAACTATCAAGAATCGCTATCCCATTCCTTTAATCACCGAACTGTATGACTCACTCCAAGATGCTCCCTTCTTCACCAAGCTGGACCTACGTGGGCCATACAATCTGATTCGTATCTTCCTAGGCCACGAATGGAAGACCACCATGAACACAAGATCGGGGCATTACGAATACCCTATAATGCCCTTTGGGCTGTGTAACGCCCCTGCAGTCTTCCAGACATTTGTCAACTATGTCTTCCGTGATCCCCTCAATCGCACTGTCATCGTTTACCTGGATGGCATCCTTGTTTTCTCTTCCACTTTGGAGGAGCATCATAAACACATGAGACAGGTACTTCAACGTCTCAGATACAATTCTTTGGTAGCCAAGCTAGAAAAATGTGAGTTTGATCAAGTTCAGATCCAGTTCCTTGGTTATGTCATCTCGAAGGAGGGTTTTGCCATGGATCCTGCTAAACTCACTGCAGTTTTAGAATGGCCTCAACCTACTTCATAAAAGGAATTACAGAGATTCTTGGGGTTCTCAAATTATTACCGCAAGTTTATAAAGAACTTTTCTCAAACAGTTGCTCCACTCACTGAATTGACATAACCGAACAAAGACTATAAACATTGGCCACCTGAAGCCATAAATGTCTTCTCTCGTCTAAAAAAGGCTTTTTGTTCTTCTCCTGTGCTCCGCCATCCTGATCCTGACCTACAGTTCACTTTAGATAGTTGATGCCTCCAAGATAGGGCTGGAGCAGTTCTAACCCAAAGGGATCCTTTAACCTCCAAGTCACACCCTGTAGACTTTTTCTCTAAACGCTTTTCTCCTGCAGAGAGGCATTACGATGTGGGTAATCATTAACTCTTAGCCATTAAGATGGCCTTGACTGAATAGCATCATTCGTTAGAGGGCACCACCAATCCCATTCAGATTCTCACCAACAACAAGAATCTAACTTACCTAGAGACTGCTCATCGACTCAATCCTCGACAGGCCAGGTGGGCCTTGTTCTTTTCCTGTTTTAACATTGTGGTCTCTTATCTTCCCGGCACCAAAAACAAGAAGGCGGACACCCTTTCCCGTCAGTTTCCTTACTCAAGTGATTCCTCTGAAGCTCCTATTGAACACATCATATCTTCCTCCTGTGTGGTTGCTCAACTGAATACCACCCTTCTTCAAAGACTGCAACGTGCCCAGTCTAGAAAACCTTCTG
The DNA here is from genome assembly GCF_027579735.1 of Bombina bombina. Lineage (NCBI taxonomy): Eukaryota > Metazoa > Chordata > Amphibia > Anura > Bombinatoridae > Bombina > Bombina bombina. Next base: position 241,202,539 of record NC_069504.1, on the reverse strand, counting down.
AAGCCCCTGTGGTTCTTGATATCCTCTTTGTACCTCTGAATCTACGCACTCCTGTGCTATCCTGGGCTCATGACAGTAAACTCTTAGGAAATCCTGGCTTGACAAGGACTTTTAAGCGTCTTTCCCAACATGTATTGTGGCCTACTATGAAGTCTGATGCTCAGAATTATGTGAGAGCCTACACGACTTGTGCTGCCAACAAAATTCCCTGATCCTTGCCTCCTGGCTTGCTCCAACCATTGTCCATTCCCTTACGCTCAGGATTATGTGAGAGCCTGCACAACTTGTGCTGCCAACAAAATTCCCGATCCTTGCTCCTGGCTTGCTCCAACCATTGTCCATTCCCAAACAACCATGGACACACATAACAATGGACTTTGTTGTGGACCTTCCACCTTCTGACCACCATACAGTTTTTTGGGTTGTGGTGGATCAGTTTTCCAGACTGACTCATTTTGTACCCCTTAAGAAACTGTCTTCTGCTCAGGAATTATCGTCTCTTTTTCTCTTGCATGTGGTACGACTTCATGGCATTCACGTGAGTTTTGTTTCCGACAGAGGTCCTTAATTCATTTCTACCTTTTGGAGAGCCTTTTGTAAATTGATTGGAACCACTGTTTCCTTGTCTTCTGGCTACCAACCTCAGACCAATGGACTTACTGAGAGAGTAAACCAAGATCTCAAGGCCTACCTTAGAGCCTTTGTCAATTCTCTCCATACCAACTGGTGAGTTGTTACCCCTAGCTAAGCTGGCGAGAAACCCTCATTGGCACTCTTCTCTACGTTGTTCTCCATTTCAAGCCGCAGCAGGGTATCAACCTCGTGTCTTCCCTCTTTCTGCTCAGTTCACAGGGGTTCCTGTTGCAGACCGACACTTACTGAACTCACCACTCATTGGCAACGTATTCGCTTTCAGTTATGTTCAGCGGTCTACAGATACAAGAAGTTTGCTGATCATCATAGAGCCCCTGTACGTGCCATCTCAGTAGGTGAATGTGTTTGGGTCTCTACTCGACACATTTGTCTCTGTCAACCCTGTCACATATTAGGGCCTAGGTTTATCAGTCCTTACAAAGTCCTAAAAAGACTGTCTCTTGTTGCCTACAGAGTGGCCTTGCCCAGAAACCTGCGCATACACCCTTCTTCCATATCTTGTTACTCAAGCCTTACATCAAGAATAGATATACCCAACTCAGAGCACCTCCTCCTCCGCTCCTGGTCCATGGTGACCATGAATATGAGGTTGCTAAGATCCTGGACTCCAGATACAGATGCAGACAACTACAATATCTTGTACATTGGAAGGGTTACTCTGTGGGTTCCTGCCCATGATGCTGCACACTCTCAGCTCTGATGCTGGTTGGGATCCCTTGTGGCGCGAATCCTGTGCCTATGTAAGTTGCCATTTAGCAATCTATCACTGCCCAAGTATAGGTGTTACTTTGTGTGGTCCTGGGTGTGATAGATTGCTGATTACTTGATTGCTATAATGTTGCTGAACTCTGCTTGTCTGACCACTCTGCTTGATTTACCCCTATTGTTCTGGATTGCCTCTCTGTTGCCAAACCCTGCCTGCCTGACCATTTTAGTGGTTTACCCTTGGACTGCTTTACCGCTGCCAAACCCTGCCTGCCTGACCAGTCTAGTGGTATACCCTTGGACTGCTTTACAGTTGTCAAACCCTGCCTGCCTGACCATTCTAGTGGTTTACCCTTGGACTGCTTTACCGCTGCCAAACCCTGCCTGCCTGACCAGTCTAGTGGTATACCTTTGGACTGCTTTACCGTTGCCAAACCCTGCCTACCTGACCCTTTTTGTAGTTTACCTCTGAACTGCCTTTCTCTGATTCCCTGCCTGTTGCCGCCGAAGACTATCCTGCCTGTGGTGAGTGCCGCTTACCTCATCTTGCAAACTTTCTCTGCTCTGGGATATTCCCTATCATTCTGGTTTGACTCCGGGATAAGAACACTACTGGCCGAGTTCGGTCTGATAGTGGAATATCCCACGAGCATTACAGTGACTGGTAAGGTCAAAATATCCTTTAAAAGAACAGACAATGGACACACACACACAAACACAAACTTGCACATACAGCCAAGGAAACACCCACAGAGACAGCCTCAGAAAACACACAGACATACACACTCACAGACACCCACATAAAACACACAAAGACATACACACAAAGAGAGAGGCACCCACAGAAAACAGCCAAAGACATACACACACAGAGACACCCACAGAAAATGCACAAAGACATACACACCCTCATAGAGAGATCCACAGAAAACACAGACAGACATACACACACACACACCCTCACAGAGAATTACACAGAAAACACACAAAGACATACATATACACACACACACACCCTCACAGACACCCACCGAAAATGCACAAAAACATACGCACACACCCTCACAGAGACATCCACAGAAAATGCACAAAGACAGACACACAAACCCTCACAGAGAGACCAACAGACAAAAATACATACACACTCATAGAGACACCAACAAAAGCACAAAGACATAAACACAGACACCAACAGAAACATTTACAGAAGGTAACAGTGCTGCACATTACCATCCCCTAAATCAACTGTGTGTGACATGCATGATAAAAAATAGCAGAACTTAAGAGATCACTTTTTAAAGAATCATATTTGTAAATGTGCAAATAAAAATACTTCTGTGAATTCAAAATTGGACATTAATAATCTGTCAGAATGGATAGATGAAGAAAAGTACTTTTGAAAGGTTGACATATGTTTTTTCCCCTCCCCCTGCCCTATTTCCCCAACCAAGAGCACCACTTCAAATCTGGTGTAGATATGTTCCCATCTGTCAGCTGTACTTATGGATTTTGAAAAAAATGCTGTACTCTATATGGTCTTGGGGGAAACATAAGCTGTGGTGCTCAATCTCATACCATTAGATCTGGTTAAATGCAGGATTAAGGCTTGTGTGTATGTATTTCAAAAACATAATTTATGCTTACCTGATAAATTTATTTCCAGTCATTCGACCGAAACAAGACGAGAAAGGAGAAACCATAGGGTGCAGTGGTGACTGGAGTTTAATTAGATCTGCCTTAAAAGACAGGGAGGGCCGTGGACTGACTACACTACAAGAGAAATAAATTTATCAGGTAAGCATAAATTATGTTTTCTCTTGTTAAGTGTAGTCAGTCCACGGGTCATCCATTACTTATGGGATACTAATACCAAAGCTAAAGTACACGGATGAAGGGAGGGACAAGGCAGGAACTTTAAACGGAGGGAACCACTGCCTGAAGTACCTTTCTCCCAAAAATAGCCTCCGAAGAAGCAAAAGTGTCAAATTTGTAAAACTTTGAAAAAGTGTGAAGTGAAGACCAAGTCGCAGCCTTGCAAATCTGTTCAACAGAAGCCTCATTTTTAAAGGCCCAGGTGGAAGCCACAGCTCTAGTAGAATGAGCTGTAATTCTTTCAGGAGGCTGCTGTCCAGCAGTCTCATAGGCTAAACGTATTATGCTACGAAGCCAAAAAGAGAGAGAGGTAGCCGAAGCCTTTTGACTTCTCCTCTGTCCAGAGTAAACGACAAACAGGGAAGAAGTTTGACGAAAATCTTTAGTTGCCTGCAAATAGAACTTCAGGGCACGGACTACATCCAGATTATGCAAAAGTCGTTCCTTCTTTGAAGAAGGGTTAGGACACTATGATGGAACAACAATCTCTTGATTGATATTCCTGTTAGAAACTACCTTAGGTAAGAACCCAGGTTTAGTACGCAGAACTACCTAGTCTGAATGAAAAATCAGATAAGGAGAATCACAATGTAAGGCAGATAACTCAGAGACTCTTCAAGCCGAGGAAATAGCCATCAAAAACAGAACTTTCCAAGATAACAGCTTAATATCAATGGAATGAAGGGGTTCAAATGGAACGCCTTGCAGGACGTTAAGAACTAAGTTTAAGCTCCACGGCGGAGCAACAGTCTTAAACACAGGCTTAATCCTAGCCAAAGCCTGACAAAAAGCCTGAACGTCTGGAATTTCTGCCAGACGCTTGTGTAGAAGAATAGACAGAGCAGAAATCTGTCCTTTTAACGAACTAGCGGATAAGCCCTTTTCTAAACCCTCTTGTAGAAAAGACAATATCCTAGGAATCCTAACCTTACTCCATGAGTAACTCTTGGATTCGCACCAATACAAATATTTACGCCATATCTTATGGTAAATTCTTCTGGTAACAGGTTTCCTAGCCTGTATTAAGGTATCAATAACCGACTCCGAGAAGCCACGCTTTGATAGAATCAAGCGTTCAATCTCCATGCAGTCAGCCTCAGAGAAATTAGATTTGGATGGTTGAAAGGACCCTGAATTAGAAGGTCCTCAGAGGCAGAGACCATGGTGGACAGGACGGCATGTCCACTAGGTCTGCATACCAGGTCCTGCGTGGCCACGCAGGCGCTATCAGAATCACCGATGCTCTCTCCTGTTTGATCTTGGCAATCAGTCGAGGAAGCATCGGAAATGGTGGAAACACATAAGCCATGTTGAAGACCCAAGGGGCTGTCAGAGCATCTATCAGCACCGCTCCCGGGTCCCTGGACCTGGATCCGTAGCAAGGAAGCTTGGCGTTCTGGCGAGACGCCATGAGATCCAGACGATGAATCAGTTGAGCGAAGACCTCCGGATGAAGTTCCCACTCCCCCGGATGAAAAGTCTGGCAACTTAGAAAATCCACCTCCCAGTTCTCCACGCCTGGGATGTAGATTGCTGACAGGTGGCAAGAGTGAGACTCTGCCCAGCGAATTATCTTTGAGACTTCCAACATCGCTAGGGAATTCCTGGTTCCCCCTTGATGATTGATGTAAGCCACAGTCGTGATGTTGTCCAACTGAAATCCGATGAACCTCAGAGTTGCTAACTGAGGCCAAGCTAGAAGAGCATTGAATATTGCTCTTAACTCCAGAATATTTATTGGGAGGAGTTTCTCCTCCTGAGTCCATGATCCCTCAGTGTCAGTTTAATTGAAGAATTCAGTCTATGGAACTCAACTGTAGACCTAAATAAGGTTTTGTATCACTTTGTCTGCTGCAATCCCGGTAATAGAATGGGTTACAGAATTAGACAGAAGTGAAGTTTTTTATAATGTACTGATAAAGTTCCTCTGATAATTATAACACAGGTTATGTAGCAGTACTTTAGTTACCACCTAGGTAGTAGGCAGATGAGCAGCGGTAAGATTAGTAAGACTTTAGGTAATGTCCCAACTTAGGTATGCTGTAAAGTATAGTATATCCCTTTAAGCAATAGCTTCTTAACATGAGTGTCCCTTTAAGGGTTGCAGGTTCAAGGTAAGTAACTCCAATTTATATACAGATATGAGTATGCAAATCCCTTATTCAGGGTAATGATTATTTACCTGGAGACTCCTAAATGAAGAGGAGGATGCAGGACAAGTTGTGTTAAGTATTCACACAAGCTGATTTACTGCAGGCAGTGCCTTGTCCGTGGTTTCAGTGTGTGAAGATCCCTGACGCTGATGTTTTTCTCTGCAGCGTTGATACAGACAGGATCAGCTGTTGTTCCGGTGAGTAGTTTCAGTTTAGGATCCAGCTGGCTGCTTAGATGTGACAGGGAAATTGCTCCGTTAGCAGCAGCAGTAGAGAGAGAGGATTCCTCTGTGGGCTGTGAGGCAGAGCGAGACAAGTTGAAATATATACACAGGACAGGAGATAAATCAGAAGGAGGTGTGTACTGCCACGATGATTTCATATAAGGCTCCCACACTGAAGTTTAATATCTCAGTCGTGCAGATAAGTAACTTTAGCAAAATAACAGTTCAGAGAATCTGATTTAACTTTGAAGATATTATCTCTTAGAGTGTGAATAAAGAACACAGGAGTAGAAATCCTGATGTGGCTCAGAAACAGTGCTCACTACAAACAAATTACTAAGCACTTGTCTGCAGCTGAGAAGGAAGCTTTATAGGCATTGGGGGAAGGGCAAAGGAAAACCTGACATGACCCCCCTTTCAAGCAAGCTGTCCCACAGATTGAGGCCGAGGACGATCCGGATTGCGGCGGTGGAAGAGGGCGACAAGCCGAGGTGCATGAATGTTAGTGGAGGGTTCCCAAGAATCCTCCTGGCTGGAATAGCCCTTCCACCGTATTAGATATTGCAGTTGATCCTTGTGGTACCTAGAATCCAGTAAGGTTTGGACCTCGTATTCATCAGGCTGAACAATCTCCGATGTAGGAGGCAGTACCAAATTGGAATCCCTCATGTCCCTAGCTGGTTTTAATAGGGATACATGGAAGGTCGGATGTACATGTAAATTTGATGGTAGTTCCAATGAAACTGCATTGACATTGATGATCTTGTTAATGGTAAAGGGTCCTATGAATTTTGTGAATAACTTCCTAGAGGGTATATGTAATCTAAGGTTTTTTGTGGATAGCCAAACCTTTTGTCCCACTACATATTTTGGGGGCTCCCTTCTTCGTAGGTCATAAAATCTTTTTTGAGTGGCCTGTGCGTCTCTGATGTTCTCCTGGAGTACCTTGAAGGTTTCTATTAAGGAATTTGTCATGGAATCGACCAGGGGTGAAGTAGCAACAACTCCTTCAGCAAAGGTTATCTGTGGGTGGAATCCGTAATTTGCATAAAATGGAGACATGTTGATGGTGGAATTCATGGCATCATTAAAGGAGAATTCGGCCATTGGTAAGTACTGCATCCAGGTGGTTTGATGGTGTGAGCAGTAACAGCGAAGGTACTGTTCCAACCACTGATTTACGCGTTCTACTTGTCCGTTAGTTTGGGGATGATAAGACGTTGAAAAACGGTGTTCGATGTTTAGGATCTTGCAGAGTTGTTTCCAGAAATGTGATGTGAATTGAGTTCCCCTGTCGGAAACCAGAATCGTTGGGAGACCATGTAGCCTAACTATGTGCTTCAAGAAAAGATCCGCTGTCTCAGAGGAGGTTGGGAGCTTGTGGAAAGGGATGAAGTGAGCCATCTTTGTGAAGTGGTCAACTACTACTAATATGGTATTCTGATGTTCTGATTCAGGGAGTTCGACTATAAAATCCATTCCCACCTGTTGCCATGGCTTGCTTGGAACTTCGAGGGACATTAGGAGACCAAAAGGAGATTGATTATCAGACTTACATGTGGAACACACGGTACAGGTTTGGATATGCTCTTTCACAGAAGTATGTAAACCTGGCCACCAGTATGCCCTTGAGAGCTTCTCAGTGGTACGTTTTATTCCCTGGTGACCAGCTAATGGTGTGTCATGGTAAAGTCTGAGAATGTGTGCTCTAAGATTTCTTGGGATGTACAACCTATCCTTGAAATAATAAAAGCCATCCGGTTTAAGCGTTACAGCATGATGTGGAATCTCTAAATCGTTTTGTAGGGAAGACTTTAACTCCATACGTAGGTCGGTTGTGATACCCAGGAAACATTCTTTGGGTATAATGTTTCGGGACTCCTCATGAAATATAGGAATAGGTTCCTTTCTTGATAGGGCATCTGCCTTGCGGTTTTTGTCAGCAGGTCTGTAGATAATAGTAAAAGTGAATCTTGTAAAGAACAAGCTCCACCTTACTTGTCTAGCAGACAAGGTTTTATTATTCTGTAGATACTCCAAATTCTTATGGTCTGTGTATATAATTATGGGGTGGATAGTGCCTTCTAAAAGATGTCTCCATTGCTCAAGAGAACGTTTTATGGCAAGTAGTTCTTTATCGCCAATAGAGTAGTTCCTCTCAGCTGAAGAGAGAACTTTAGAAAAGAAAGCCACTGGGTGGAGAGGTGTAGCTGGTGTCTCCCATTGAGATAGAATGGCCCCGATGGCGTAATCCGAGGAATCTACCTCCATTACGTATTGATGCTGAGGGTTAGGAAACTGTAGAATCGGTGCAGTTGTAAACCTTTGTTTTAACTCTATAAATGCTTGGTTAGCTTCGTTGTTCCATTTAAATGGTAATGTACCTGTGAGAATAGTAAGAGGTCTTACTATCTTAGAGAAATTCTTTATAAATTTCCGGTAGTAGTTAGCAAAACCGAGGAAGCGTTGAAGTTCTTTCTTTGATGTTGGTTGACACCAGTTCCTTACTGTACTAACTTTATTTTCTTCCATTTGAATCCCAGCTGAACTGATGTGGTACCCAAGAAAGGATATGGTATCCTTGTGGAATTCACATTTTTCAGGTTTTGCGTACAACTGATGAGAACGGAGTCTGGAGAGTACCCATCTGACATGTGTGATATGTTGAGGAAGATCATCGGAATATATGAGTATGTCGTCTAAATAAATGACTAGACAGACGTCCAGAAGATCCCTGAATACATCATTTATGAAGTACTGGAACGTCGCGGGGGCATTACATAGCCTGAATGGCATTACCCTGTACTCATACAGGCCATATCTCGTCCTAAAGGCGGTAAGCCACTCATCACCTTTTCGAATCCTGACGAGATTATAAGCCCCACGAAGATCCAGTTTTGTGAAAATTTTTGCGTTTCCTAATCTTTCAATGAGTTCTGGTATGAGGGGGAGAGGGTATCGGTTTTTTATAGTTCTTCTGTTTAGTTCTCTGTAATCTATGATTGGTCTAAGTGAGGAGTCTTTGTTTCTGACGAAGAACATTCCTGCCCCTGCTGGGGAAGTAGAAGGTCTTATGAAGCCCTTTCGGAGGTTCTCATCAAGGTAATTTTTTAGATGTTCTAACTCTGGCTGGCTGAGAGGATATAGATGTCCATGGGGAACAACAGCACCCGGTTGAAGTTCTATAGGGCAGTCGTATTTACGATGTGGTGGTAAAGTTTCTGCCTCTCTTTTGCTGAAAACATCAGCAAAATCCTTGTAGACTTCAGGTAGGTTGACTTCGGAATGTGATAGCTGTAAGACGTGTACCTGTGGATAACAAGTGGTTTTGCAATAGTCAGAAGTTAGCCCTAATGTTAAATTCTTCCAATCGATAAAAGGATTATGTTCTTGTAGCCAACTAAGACCCAAAACGACAGGAAACAATGGTGAAGGAAGTATGTCAAATACTAAGTATTCAGTATGTCCTGTGGACGTTTGTACCTGCAAAGGTACTGTTTCATGTGTAATAGGACCTGTGTGGATGTTTGAACCATCAATTACACGAACAACAACAGGTTGCTGCTTGCACACAAACTTAATTTTATTTCTTTTAACAACATCTAAATCCAAATAATTTCCATAAGCCCCTGAATCCACGATGGCCTCAGTCTTCAGTCTGCTTTGGTCCCACTGCAAAGTTAGTGGGAGACGACAGTAAGTGGAGTTCATATGTGAAACACAAGATGTATGAATAGTAATGCACTTACTTCTCTTATTCTTTATCAGTGTTGGACAGTCCTTCACCGTGTGGTTCGGATTAGCACAGTACATGCAGAGCATTTGAGTCCTTCTGCGGTTGCGTTCTTCGGAAGTGAGTGGTCCACGGATTATACCTATGTCCATAGGTTCTGGGGTTGTTTTGTGTATGGGAGGCAAACGGTGTGAGGAGGTTGCTCTGTGTGTGTTCTCCTGATAACCCCGTTCGCTTCTCCTCTCGCAGAGACGTCTATCAATTTGGGTAGTAAGTCTCATAAGTTGTTCTAGGGAATCAGGTAAGTCGATTCGGGCCAGTTCATCTTTAATTGCGTCTGATAACCCTATCCTAAACTGGTTCTTAAGCGCTACTGTATTCCATAAGGAGTCCGTGGAGTATTGTTTAAACTCCGTTATATATTCCTCCACTTGCCGTTTTCCTTGTTTGAGACTTCTCATGTTTGTCTCGGCGGTCTGTTGGAGGTTGGAATCCAAGTACAGTTCATCCATAGCATGTATGAACCGGTCTAGAGATGAAAGAATAGGGTCATCTGTCTCGTATAGTGTGTCTGCCCATGCCCGTGGTTCCCCTCTCAAGAAGGAAATGGTAGCTAAAACTTTAATCTTGTCAGTCTTGTATGTCTTGGCTTTTAGTTGAAATAACAAACTGCAAGAGTTTTTGAACTGTCTATAAAGTCTACGATTGCCAGAGAATGGATCTGGTAGGGACACCTGAGGGTCAGGTTCAGAGGTCTTAGAGGTCAGGGTTTCCTTTAAAAGTTCATGTAAAGTTTGGTTTTCAAATTGTAGCTGTTTAAGGCCTTGTGCCAATTGGTCGACTCTTTGTGAGAGAGTATAAACTACTTGCGGTAGGTCTACTGGCTCCATTGCGTTTTTTTTTGGCTTAGTAATATGTCAGTTTAATTGAAGAATTCAGTCTATGGAACTCAACTGTAGACCTAAATAAGGTTTTGTATCACTTTGTCTGCTGCAATCCCGGTAATAGAATGGGTTACAGAATTAGACAGAAGTGAAGTTTTTTATAATGTACTGATAAAGTTCCTCTGATAATTATAACACAGGTTATGTAGCAGTACTTTAGTTACCACCTAGGTAGTAGGCAGATGAGCAGCGGTAAGATTAGTAAGACTTTAGGTAATGTCCCAACTTAGGTATGCTGTAAAGTATAGTATATCCCTTTAAGCAATAGCTTCTTAACATGAGTGTCCCTTTAAGGGTTGCAGGTTCAAGGTAAGTAACTCCAATTTATATACAGATATGAGTATGCAAATCCCTTATTCAGGGTAATGATTATTTACCTGGAGACTCCTAAATGAAGAGGAGGATGCAGGACAAGTTGTGTTAAGTATTCACACAAGCTGATTTACTGCAGGCAGTGCCTTGTCCGTGGTTTCAGTGTGTGAAGATCCCTGACGCTGATGTTTTTCTCTGCAGCGTTGATACAGACAGGATCAGCTGTTGTTCCGGTGAGTAGTTTCAGTTTAGGATCCAGCTGGCTGCTTAGATGTGACAGGGAAATTGCTCCGTTAGCAGCAGCAGTAGAGAGAGAGGATTCCTCTGTGGGCTGTGAGGCAGAGCGAGACAAGTTGAAATATATACACAGGACAGGAGATAAATCAGAAGGAGGTGTGTACTGCCACGATGATTTCATATAAGGCTCCCACACTGAAGTTTAATATCTCAGTCGTGCAGATAAGTAACTTTAGAAAAATAACAGTTCAGAGAATCTGATTTAACTTTGAAGATATTATCTCTTAGAGTGTGAATAAAGAACACAGGAGTAGAAATCCTGATGTGGCTCAGAAACAGTGCTCACTACAAACAAATTACTAAGCACTTGTCTGCAGCTGAGAAGGAAGCTTTATAGGCATTGGGGGAAGGGCAAAGGAAAACCTGACACTGAGCCTTCAGGGAATTCCAGACTGCGCCCCAACCTAGAAGGCTGGCGTCTGTTGTTACAATCGTCCAATCTGGCCAGCGAAAGGTCATCCCCTTGGACAGGTGGGGCAGAGAAAGCCACCATAGAAGAGAATCTCTGGTCTCTTGGTCCAGATTTAGTAGAGGGGACAAATCTGAATAATCCCCATTCCACTGACTTAGCATGCACAATTGCAGCGGTCTGAGATGCAGTCGCGCAAATGGTACTATGTCCATTGCCGCTACCATTAAGCCGATTACTTCCATGCACTGAGCTACTGACGGGTGTGGAATGGAATGAAGGGCACAGCAAGCATTTAGAAGTTTTGATAACCTGGCCTCCGTCAGGTAAGTTTTCATCTCTACAGAATCTATAAGAGTCCCTAGGAAGGGAACCCTTGTGAGTGGTAACAGAGAACTCTTTTCCACGTTCACCTTCCACCCATGCGACCTCAGAAATGCCAGAACTATCTCTGTATGAGACTTGGCAGTTTGAAAACTTGACGCTTGTATCAGAATGTCGTCTAGGTACGGAGCCACCGCTATGCCTCGCGGTCTTAGTACCGCCAGAAGTGAGCCCAGAACTTTTGTAAAGATTCTTGGAGCCGTAGCTAACCCGAAGGGAAGAGCTACAAACTGGGATCCTTGACATCTCTTGCCCAAGCCTGGGCGAAGAGAGAAAGTCTGCCCCCCACTAGATCCGTTTCCGGATAGGGGGCCCTCTCTTCATGCTGTCTTAGGGGCAGCAGCAGGTTTTCTGGCCTGCTTGCCCTTGTTCCAGGACTGGTTAGTTTTCCAGCCCTGTCTGTAACGAGCAACAGCTCCTTCCTGTTTTGGAGAGGAGGAAGTTGATGCTGCTCCTGCCTTGAGGTTTACGAAAGGCACGAAAATTAGACTGTTTGGCCTTTGATTTGGCCCTGTCCTGAGGTAGAGCATGGCCCTTACCTCCCGTAATGTCAGCGATAATTTCTTTCAAGCCGGGCCCGAATAAGGTCTGCCCTTTGAAAGGAATATTAAGCAATTTAGATTTAGAAGTCACATCAGCTGACCAGGATTTAAGCCATAGCACTCTGCGCACTTGGATGGCGAATCCGGAGTTCTTAGCCGTAAGTTTGGTTAAATGTACAACGGCATCAGAAACAAATGCGTTAGCTAGCTTAAGTGCTTTAAGCTTGTTCATAATTTCATCCAATGGAGCTGTGCGAATGGCCTCTTCCAGAGACTCAAACCAGAATGCCGCCGCAGCAGTGACAGGCGCAATGCATGCAAGGGGCTGTAAGATAAAACCTTGTTGAACAAACAATTTATTAAGGTAACCTTCTAATTTTTTATCCATTGGATCTGAAAAGGCACAACTATCCTCCACCGGGATAGTGGTACGCTTAGTTAAAGTAGAAACCGCTCCCTCCACCTTAGGGACCGTCTGCCATAAGTCTCGTGTGGTGGGGTCTATGGGAAACATTTTCCTAAATATGGGAGGAGGGGAAAAAGGGACACCGGGTCTATCCCACTCCTTGCTAATAATCTCTGTAAGCCTTTTAGGTATAGGAAACACGTCAGTACACACCGGTACCGCATAGTATCTATCCAACCTACATAATTTTTCTGGAATTGCAACCGCGTTACAATAATTCAGAGCCGCTAATACCTCCCCTAGCAATATGCGGAGGTTCTCAAGCTTAAATTTAAAATTAGAAATCTCTGAATCCAGTCTCCCTGGATCAGATCCGTCACCCACAGAATGAAGCTCTCCGTCTTCATGTTCTGCAAATTGTGACGCAGTATCGGACATGGCTCTCACATCATCAGCGCGCTCTGTCCTTAACCCAGAGCTATCACGCTTGCCTCTTAATTCTGGCAATTTAGATAATACTTCTGTCATAACAGTAGCCATGTCTTGCAAAGTGATTTGTAAGGGCCTCCCTGATGTACTTGGCGCCACAAAATCACGCACCTCCTGAGCGGGAGGCGAAGGTACTGACACGTGAGGAGAGTTAGTCGGCATAACTTCCCCCTCGTTGTCTGGTGATAATTTCTTTGCATGTAAAGACTGACTTTTATTTAAAGTTACATCAATGCATTTAGTACACAACCTTCTATGGGACTCCACATTGGCCTTCATACATAGTGAACAAACAGATTCATCTGTGTCAGACATGTTTAAACAGACTAGCAATGAGACTAGCAAGCTTGGAAAATACTTTTCAAATAAATTTACAAGCAATATAAAAAACGCTACTGTGCCTTTAAGAAGCACAAAAAGCTGTCACAGTTGAAATAACAATGAACCAAATTAGTTATAGCAACCAAATTTTCACAGTAAATGTATTAAGTTAGCAAAGGATTGCACCCACCAGCAAATGGATGATTAACCCCTTAATACCCAAAAACGGATAACAATTTAATAATTAACGTTTTTATCACAGTCAAACACACTGTCACAGGTCTGCTGTGACTGATTACCTCCCTCAAAATGAATTTTGAAGACCCCTGAGCTCTCTAGAGACGTCCTGGATCATGGAGGATGAAGTAGGAAGATTGTGACTGAATTTTTACTGCGCAAAAAAGCGCTAAAATAGGCCCCTCCCACTCATATTACAACAGTGGGGAAGCTCAGTTAACTGTTTCTATGCAGAAACAAAAGTTAGCCATGTGGTAAAAATCATGCCCCAATAAGTTTTATCACCAAGTACCTCACAAAAAACGATTAACATGCCAGTAAACGTTTTGAACATACATTTTAACAGTTATGAAGTGTTATTAATAAGCCTGCTACCAGTCGCTTTTACTGCAGTTAAGGCTCACACATTACTTCAGTATTAACAGTATTTTCTGAGTCAAATTCCATTCCCTAGAAAAATACTTCAGTGTACACACACTCCTCAGCCTAATACCAGTCGCTACCACTGCATTTAAGGCTGAACTTACATTACATTGGTATCAGCAGTAATTTCTCAGTCAATTCCATTGCTTAGAAAAATAATTTACTGCACATACCTCGTTTGCAGGGGGCCCTGCATGCTATTCCCCTTTTCTGAAGTTACCTCACTCCTCAGAATGTGCGAGAACAGCCAGTGGATCTTAGTTACGTCTGCTAAGATCATAGAAAACGCAGGCAGATTCTTCTTCTAATGCTGCCTGAGAAACAAACAGCACACTCCGGTGCCATTTAAAATAACAAACTTTTGATTGAAGAAATAAACTAAGTTTAAAAACACCACAGACCTCTCACAACTACCTATCTTTAGTTAGGTTGCAAGAGAATGACTGGATATGACATGTGAGGGGAGGAGCTATATAGCAGCTCTGCTTGGGTGATCCTCTTGCAACTTCCTGTTGGGGAAGAGATATAATCCCATAAGTAATGGATGACCCGTGGACTGACTACACTTAACAAGAGAAATGAAGTTAGCTGTAGTGTAAACTGAACAGTGTTAAGTTAACCTGTCTTGTTTCAAACACTGAGCAATCTTAGCCTGAGAGTATAACATTTTATGCAGAGATAAAAAATCTTAGATACAATGCCTCCTTGCATCTGGAAAGTCCTTGCATAAAGGGGCAGTAAACTGGAATGTAATATATATATATATATATATCATATCTGCCAAAGGGGCACCTACCATTTGTGTATTGAGGAGAAAATATTTCTACATGGTTTTAAATATAGAATTTCTTCAGCATTGTCAAATAATCATAAATACACTGCATCATATTGCAAAACATGTGTTTTTATGGACCCAAGGCCCACCATACAATTAGTAAATCCTACCTACTCTGCAAATGAAAGTGATCTGCCGTCTGACTCAGGCACACACTGTACAAACTGAAGTGCCAAGTCTGTTTCACACTGTGCATAGTGGTTTAGTGCTCACTCAGAAATCCTCTCAAATGCTAATGCTTTACTCCTTGTAATGAAATTTCCCATGACCAATAGCACTCTGTTATAGTGCCCTTTGGTGGCTGCCAAAATGTAAAAAACAAATGTATTAAAAATTGTGCTTGCCTCATGGGGCCCCCTGGCCTGCTTGGCCCCTGTCTGGAGGAGTCACCCCTTTCACACCCTGATAGCAACCCTGCATGTGTGTATATGTATTCTTGTGTGTGTATGTGTATATATGTATGCTCGTCAGGGATAGGCAAGGTGTCCGTACACAGACACTGGTGTCCGTGACTAGCCCTTGCAGTGTCCACCACAACCTTAGTATATCTTTTCTTTCTGATTTAATAATAGTAATAAAAAAAAAAATATGTTGGGTGAATAAAGTAACTGGCTTGACAAGAGACTGCTAGTGATATTGGGTGAAAAGTTATGGAATAAATAAAGCCTGAGTTAAATACTGGATGTGTATCTGCATCTGTATAATAACACCCAGCTCTATACAAAGACACAGTAGTGACACTGGCACATTTGTATAGCCAGACAAGGGCTGGTTATAGGGTCAGTGGTATCTGCATCAGTATAATAATACCCAGCGCTATATAATGACACAGTAGTGACACTGGCACATGGGTATAGCCAGAGGAGGGTTGGTTATAGGATCAGTGGTATCTGCATCAGTATAATAACACCCATTTCTATACAAAGACACAACAGTGACACTGGCACATGTGTATAGCCAGACAAGGGCTGGTTATAGGGTCAGTGGTATCTGCATCAGTATAATAATACCCAGCACTATATAATGACACAGTAGTGACACAGGCACATGGGTATAGCCAGAGGAGGGCTCGTTATAGGATCAGTGGTATCTGCATCAGTATAATAACACCGAGCACTATAAAATAATGTTTTTAATTTCAAATGTACCTTGGTGTCCTTCACTAAGGTCTGTACTTAGCCTTTGTCTGTGCCTATTCCTGATGCTTGTGTGTATGTGCATTTATGTATATGTATGTTGTGTGTGTGCATGCATGTATATGTATGCTTGTGTATGTGTATATATGTATGCTTGTGTGTGTATGTGCATGTGTGTAAATGTATGCCTGTGTGTATGTGCAGGTGTGTATATGTATGCTTGTGTATGTGTGTGAAAATGTGAGAAATAATGTATATATATCATACAATCACCCCATAAACCCATACCAAATACACTACATATATAATTTGAGGAAAATATGCAAATAAAATAGTTTTTACCATTTGCCAATAAAAAAAAATGCCCCCGGATTTAATTTAAAAAATGTGGTCACCTTACTGTACAGTGAGAGTGAGGTTTTAAAATTGCAGCCTGCACAGTGAGAATGAGATTTTTAAATCGCAGCCTGTACATTGAGAGTGAGGTTTGGAAATCTGGGCCTGTACAGTGAGAGTGAGGTTTTGAAATCGCAGCCTGTACAGTGAGAGTGAGGTTTGGAAATCACAGCCTATACAGTGAGAGTGAGGTTTGGAAATAGTGACCTGTACAGTGAGAGTGAGGTTTGGAAATAGTGACCTGTACAGTGAGAGTGAGGTTTGGAAATAGTGGCCTGTACAGTGAGAGTGAGGTTTGGAAATAGCAGCCTGTACAGTGAGAGTGAGGTTTGGAAATTGCGACATGTACAGTGAGAGTGAGGTTTGGAAATCGCAGCCTGTACAGTGAGAGTGAGGTTTGGAAATCATGGCCTGTATAGTGAGAGTGAGGTTTGGAAATAGCAGCCTGTACAGTGAGAGTGAGGTTTGGAAATTGCGACATGTACAGTGAGAGTGAGGTTTGGAAATCGCAGCCTGTACAGTGAGAGTAAGGTTTGGAAATCATGGCCTGTATAGTGAGAGTGAGGTTTGGAAATTGCGGCCCCTAAAGTGGGTTTTTGACATTGCAATCTGTACAGTGAGTTCTGAAACTTTGGGCTATCTTTAAAACCTAATCATGTAGAGTTTCACAATTTACTGTATGAGAACTGTTAAAATCCTGTCTTGGGGCTCCATCTACGAAGCAGTGAAAGCTGTTCCGGTACCCTTGCGGGTCAGGTTCGCATATGCGATCCTGCTTCCTGCAATGTAAGAAGCAGTGGTCAGTAGACTGCTGCTTCTTACACCCTACGCCACCTCTGAGGTGGCGAGGAAAAATCACTGAGAGCTTGCTTGTTCTCTGTGATTGACAGCCCCTTCAGTTGCACGATTGAAGGGGCGGGCATTACACACTGCGATGAGTGTGTAATGATACATGCGGACCAGTGGATCACCAAGGGCTCCATTTACTAACAGGCGGATGGACAGCTTCACAAGTTGAGAAATAAAAGATTAGCTTTAGAGAAATGTGCTTGTTCATGGACAGTAATGAAATGGTATAAATAAAGTTGAAAAAAAAAGAATATCCGCAACATCGATGACTCTTATTTATCAACAGTCCGATGCTCATCGCTCTGTACTTAACACACGTGTTTTTGACAGACTTTTTAATAAATAAGGCCGTTGTATGTAGATTTGCGGCAGAGATATCTGGCGAGTGTATTGACTCCAGGGAATGCGTTGAGATTGATGCAATGATAAATAGGCCCCACTTACTCTATTAATCCTTTATCCCATTGCGTATTTCAGTAATCAGCATCCATTATCAGCAGTTCTGAGTGCCACTTTAAGAAAATGGAAATAAAATATTTTCAGAGTTAACAATCTCTGCTGTCTGATCTGTTTTTCCAACATCCTAAAAAAAGCTAAAAGATTACTTAAGGTTACCAAAGACCTACTTACAGCAAAATCCAAAGGCCACTTCTTATCCTCCTTGATCTGTCCACAGCCTTTGATACGGTTGACCACCCTCTTTTGCTCCAATCTCTCCAATCCTTCGGCATCTGTGACACAGCCCTCTCTGGGTTCTCTTCCTACCTGTCAAACCCTACTTTTAATGTAGCCTTCTCTTGGGCCTCTTCTGCCCCGTCGCCACTTTCTGTCGGGGTACCGCAAGGCTCTGTCCTCGGTCCCCTACTCTTCTCAATCTAAACGTCATCATTAGGTTCCCTAATAAAGTCCCACGGTTTCCAATATAATTTGTATGCCAATGACACCCAAATCTACTTCTCTGCACCAGACCTATCTCCTTCCTTGCTAACCTGTGTCACTAAGTGTCTTTCTCACATCTATTCCTGGATGTCCTCTCACTACCTCAAGCTAAATCTCTCCAAAACTGAGCTCCTTATTTTCCCCCTTCTTCAAAAATCTCCACCCCAATCTCTCTATAACTGTCAAAAACTACATCATTACCCCTACCCCACATGCCCGATGTCTCTAGGTCACATTTGACTCAGATCTTTCTTTCACTCTTCACATTCAGTCCATGGCTAAAGCCTGCCACTTCCACCTTAAAAACATCTCTAAAATTAGAAATTTTCTTACACAAGACACAACTAAGATTTTAATCCACTCTCTCATCCTTTCCCGCCTCGATTACTGCAACTCTGTCCTCTCTGGTCTCCCCAGCTGCCACCTAGCTCCTTTACAATCCATAATGAATGCCTCTGCCAGGCTTATCTTCCTTACACGTCACTCTTCATCTGCTGCCCCTCTCTGCCAATCCCTTCACTGGCTTCCTCTTGCCTCTAGGAATAAACACAAAATTCTTACTCTGACATACAAAGCTCTCAACTGCACTGCTCCCCCCTATATCTCAGACCTTGTCTCCAGATACTCTCCCTCCTGTCCCGTTCGCTCTGCTCATGACTTCCTACTCTCCTCCTCTCTTGTTACCTCATCACACTCCCGTTTACAGGACTTCTCCAGACTGGCTCCCATCTTGTGGAACTCTCTGCCTCACTCCACAAGACTCTCCCCTAGTTTTGAAAGATTCAAGCGCTCCCTTAAACTATACTGTTCAGGGATACATAAAACCTACACTAACCTTTCTTTATACCAGTTTTTCTCCTCCATTGCTATCCCCTGAACCCCCTTAGCATGTATGCCTAAGAGTCCAGCTGTGTGTAGATCATTTTCTTAAGAGTTGAGTACAACAGTGCTACTCTTGGCAGGGCCCTCTACCCGTCTGATCCCTATAACTGTTTTGTTGTACTCTGCCTTTGTTCATAGCGCTGTGGAATCTGTTGGCGCTCTACAAATAACCGATAATAATAATAATCATAATACTTTCAACCCCATTATTTTGTATGCAGATCTTGAGCAATGCAGGGATTACTTTCTGACATATAATTAATAAAATGTCTTTTTTCTTTCTTTATGTGCAATATGTTGTAGTTTTTTTTTTTTTTGCTTTTGTTTGTAAGCAAACCACATCATCAATTATAGCCCTGGTATCTTCCTTCTGGTCATACCAATGAGCTCATTTAATTTTAGAGTGGAGAATAAATATACTATATACAGAGGTTCATTGATTCTAGCTGACCTGTAATAAAGGCCTATTGGATTATCATTGCTTAATATTAGACGGATCATATACTGTTTTGGATAAAACTTTTAATTTCGAAATTGTAGCCATCAATCTAAAAATATATTTACACAATAATTGACTTTCTTCTGTTAACTGTAACAACATTAACTTTCAGTTCTAGCAATCTAAGCGTGAAGGTTTCATTAATCATGGAGCTGCTCCTCATAGAAACAGCTATTGTATGTTTTTCATATAATCTTATTGTGTTTACTGGAGCCAGTCAAAGGTTAATAAATTAGCATGCTTAATTTGTTGTCTAAGGAGACTCTTATTAAGCTGCAGCTGCTTGTCTTAATTAAGAACATATATTATTTTCTGAATCAATAGATTTATGCATCATTTATCCATTAATTAAAACCTTGTAGGAATTATATTATGTTGCTATAACCCTTTTAATACTTTACAAAACCTACACAATCTAATAAAATTGGATTTCCTAAAATTATTTAAATTACAATTTACTAGAATTCCACATACTGGGCATCAACACCACTAGAAGTAGATGTTTTTGCGTGCGCAGGTTAGTGCGTGCATTTTTATTCTATATACATCAATGGAGAGTACGCTAATCTGACAGGAGTTATTATTAGTTCACATTCCAATGCTCTTTACATACAGAAAAAAAAATATTTTATGTTAAATAAATATTTCTATATATCTATATACCTATATATCTATATGAATATACTCTCTATATAGGTATGTATATATATATATATATATATATATATATATATATATATATATATATATATATATATATATACCAATATATCAATTAATATAGATATATAGGTATAGATTTTAAATAAGTGAGTTATTGTGAACCTCATTTGCATATCTCACCCAGAATCCTTTGCTGCATTGGAAACAGTGTAATCAGAGAGTTTCTGTGGTAAAAGCAAGTCTTCTGACTTGTCGAGATTTGTAAATGGTTTACACAATGAGTTATTTTCTCTACATTTTGAATTTAGTGGAAGATTTTAAACTCACTTTTCAACTCTCCATATTTTAAATTGCTGTTTTATATATATATATATATATATATATATATATATATATATATATATATATATATATATATATATATATATATATATATGAACATTTTTGGTTCTGTTTTATTAAAACATTATTACGCTATCTCTGTTCTTCTCGTATGTTTTCTTTTATAGCATCACATCATTAGCACGGGGAGGAACAAGAGATACAGCCATTGGATATCACTCCTACTCTTAAAAGAAACATTTAGACGTGTTTTACCATACTTCAGGTGGGGAAGAATTAACCACTACCCACTAGTAAGTGGAACACCTACCGGATTTGCTCTTTTGGTTTTCTGGACTATGATATATATATTTTTATAATATTTTAAGTACACACATTGTATTTATATTTGTATCTTGCTTCTAATTATTTAATATTTATTATTTTCTGTTACAACTACTCAGTTCACCCTTCCTGTTCCCATTTTTTAACTCTGGCCCTGTCTTTTCCTTTTGGAACTGCAGGGCCTGTGACTCTTTCTGAGTTTTTAGCAGCTTTAATTAGTAAATTCTAGGGTTAACTTTTTTTAGTGTAGGCTATTGTGCAGCTTGCCTGTACATTTAGTGTTTCAGGCATTCTATTGTTATATATATATATATATATATATATATATATATATATATATATATATATATATATATATATATATATATAAAACAATGTAGAATACCAAGCATTCCACCTTATATAGTCCACAATTGACCTGGATGCAATCCAAAATTTCAAGGTATATAATAGTCTCATAGGGATGGGCACTCACAGGGTTTCAAATGTAATTCAAACTTTCTCGAAGAAATATTTAGTCGACATTTCAGCCCTAAGTCAGGCCTTGATCAAGACAACATGTCCTGCAAACATATAAAGAAAAACAATGAAAATGTGCAAATTAAAAGTAAAGAATAGAAAACAAACCATTAGCCCTGTGCTAATATATATATATATATCTGTTAACGCTAGTACATATATGCAGATTAAAATCAAAACTAACAAATGACATATAATACATAAAAAATACACCATCATCAAATTCATAAAACTTCACTAGGTACATAACTTATCAAAAGGATGTACTCTCATCTGATATCTAAATGATCAAATCATTATAACTTTACTATAAAGAGCAATGAACATCACAGAAGTTACTGAAATTTTCACATATATACAACGCAAAATTGGCAATATGCAGAAATATACTGTTGAAGTATATGTAAAGACATGTTTAAATCAATATACAATGTAGAACAACTGTGGGATCACAGCATATCTGGAACAGAGGGCCATAAATGAATGTCTTGTTAACAGACCCCACTTAGAAATCACAGCATCTGAGGCGGGTACCACTGTACGTATAGGTAAGTGCAACAGTGTATGTATACCCCAGCAGGCAGTGCAACACTCTAGCACGTATGAGGCATAAACCAGTGAAATTTAAGCATATAGTGAAAACCAAAGTGAAAATAAACAAACTTATGAAGAAAGTGTGTAATGATGTGACCAGAAAGAAGATAAACAATGATAAGAAAAACTCAGTTAACCAAGATACTGAGTTGCTAAAAATAGCTAAATAAGTTAAGTGGATACATCTTATCTGTATAAGAGTCAATCAAAGTGTGCTAATAAAGTGAACAAGGAAGTTATAATGTGACAAAATCACCTTAGTCAGTTGTGTCTGTATCCTAAGTCACCCAAATCAGTGAAAACAGCATGGTACAAATAGAACAGCATAGAAAAACAATATTAAAACACTAAACAGTGCCAAAAAAAATAAGTAACTGGAAGTATCTAATAATATAAAAATAAGTGAAAAGAGAAGAGAGAAAAACAACTGTTTAAACCGCTGCATGCAACCTTATATTGTGAACCGCAACATTAAACCATGGTGTAATGTAGATCGCATTAGTGACAGACACCAATGTATGAAAACTCCAAGAGCTAATAAGGAAACAAACTGAACAAGCGATGTAAATATAGATATCAGTCTTAACGGCTATATCAGCGTCAATATCCGCCCTTGTGTAGCCAAAACACCTTAAATGAAAACAAATCTCGCTGACAAGCTACAGTAGCTGTTCTCGGAAAGCACATTAGACCATGTCAGTCCCAAAGGAGATATAACAACTCATTGTGGGGCTTATATAACCGCAACTGCAGGGAATGGAAGATATACTTACATAATAGTATAGCTGGATATGGACACAGCTGCGGCAACCAGCCACCCTCTCTACGTCAAAAGGAAAGAACGGTATACAAGTGGAAATACTGCAAGTTATTTAAATCATTATAGGCTCAACATCATCAGGAGTACACAGATGTAGAATAGATTTAATTAAGTGCTACCTATGGCTGACATACGGTAAAGGGAAAAACAGAACCTCCAGATAATCAGCTGAACATAGTGCCGCTAGACTCATAGGTATACCCAGTAGATAAAATGCTAGAAATGAATCATAATCAATGGGAAATGAAAAACAGCAAACTCACATAACATTTTCCTCAGGCTCCTGACCTCTTCTGGATTTATCTTAATTTTAACCTTCTTACATTCAAAATTCATCATAATTATTTCAAGGACCAATACCAACTCCACATAACGCACAACTAGACTCATAAGAATTGAACAGATGACATTACCAAAGTGAGATACTCAACGGATGGAAATATACTCCCACTGGACCATCTTACTACCAGAAAGAGATACCTTCAGCTGAACACCACAAACAAGGTACACTTAAAAAAAAAAAAAAACATGCGCAAATTGGGTTTTGGACTTTATCATCCATTTAGCAATGCTCAGATTTCATTTCTAAACACAAGAAAAACTAATTGATTAAGTCTATTTTACTAAAATACATTGGTTTTAAAACCCCTGCATGCTTTCTTATCTGTTGTTATCTACAATGCAGCCTGAAGTGCAAAATCTCACACCTCACTCTGGCCTGAATATTATAGAGAAGAGCAATGTAACCAGCCCCCACTGCTAACATTCCTACAAATACTAGAAGCTATTTTAACCCCTTCACTGCAGAGGGAATGACCACCTATACGCCCTCACATCTGTACTCCTTAAGACCCCAAAAGTGGTTGCAGCACTCAGTACCTCACTAGTGGCTACCCTAAAATCACTCAGCATTTTCAAAGGGACCGACAGGGGCTGTCATGGAGAAATTTAAAGTTCTATATCCTGACACTATCACAGCTGCCCCACCACCCTGTCCACCCGCAATCCCAATTGAAGTGATCCAACCAAAAAGTCACAAAAACCGCACTGTCAAATCATGAAAATCTCTTTGTGTGATCCCTATTAGAAGACACGTTGTCTCCAAAGTACAGAGCAAAAACTCAGTATCCCAAGACTGTCCTATCTGAGCAATCCTATGCAATGCCAGATCAATAAAGAACAAAACAGCTATTATTTCCGACCTTATTGAAAGATGCGAATTAGCATGCATCACAGAATCATGGTTAGATGAAAATGCAGGGCATATTCTAGAGGCAGCTATTCCAGACAATTACACAGTGTTCCACCGCCCGAGACAAGATCGCAAGGGAGGCGGAGTTCTGATATGTGCAAAATCATCCTTAAATCCCAGACCAATATCAGTCCACAAAACCCAATCTTTTGAATGTGTAGCTGCCAGCCTCTCAATAGAGAGAGGATTCCGAATACTGCTAATATACAGACCCCCAGGAGATGGGAAAAGATTTCTTCAGGAACTCCCAGACCTTTTGGCTGGCTTAATCCTTGAACACCCGAGATGGCTTATATTAGGAAACTTCAACACTTGGATTGACAACACCCTATCCCTGCTTGGGCAGGATCTCCTCAGCTTGATGAGTACACTCAGCTTTACACAAATCGTCACCACTCCCACCCACAGAAAAGGTCATACACTTGATCTAGTGTTTCAGTCTGGACTAGAAGTGTCACCAGTAACTGTAAACCCAGTTACCTGGTCAGACCACCACTCCATTCACTTCTCCATTGTATCACAATCAACCAGACACCAGCCTCAGAACCTGGTCAAACACTGCTCATTAAAAGGGGTGACACCACTGGATGTAGCATCACATATGGATCTAAGTGAACTAATGGGAACCTGCGAAGACCCCAGCTCCTTAGTCCGACTCTACAACAAAACCATAAGAGACACCCTAGAAAGCATTGCACCATCTTGCATACGCACTGTCCAAACCCACATCGATGCACCATGGTTCGATAGCTCCATTAGAGAAATGAAAAGAACAGGACGAAAGCTCGAGAGAAAATGGCGCAGAACACATGATCCAGAGGATAAAGCCGCTTTTACCAAACATCTAAATAAATATAAATCCAAGATAACTCAGAAAAAAATCTTAATTTTTATCACGCGAAATTGCACTCTCCCACAATAGACCCAGGCAACTGTTTTGCACAGTAGAAAGGCTCTGCAAACCAGCATACATGCTTAGCCCCCCCAACTTTTCTCAGGATAAATGTGAAGCATTTGTGAACTTCTTCAGAGACAAGATTTCCTCAATCTGAACCGCTATCACAGCAGGCCAAACAGTTACACACCAGAACCACTACAATGGAATGCCAGATTGCCCCAGTTTATGGTCCACATTTACAAATGTGGATATAAAAGGAGTTAAAAATACCATACAAAAGTTGCACCCTACTACATGTGACTTAGAACCTGCTCACACTCAGCTCATATCTGGATGCATTTAAACACTCGCCCCAGTCCTCACAAAAATAGTGCAGTGTTCACTAAAAACAGGAGACTTCCCAGATCCTCTAAAAGAAGCTGTGGTAAAACCACTCCTAAAGAAACCTTTATTAGACCCAGACTACATGACTAATTACAGACCAGTATCCAACCTCCCATTTCTGGGGAAAATAATTGAAAAAGTAGTGGCAACTCAACTGGAAGCCCATCTATCACGCCTAAACATATTTGATCCTTTCCAGTTAGGCTTCAGATGCCGCCAAAGCACTGAAACAGCACTAGTCTGAGTGCTAAATGATCTCCTCATGGCAAGAGACAAAGGTGATTACTCCATTCTAATCCTCCTGGATCTCTCAGCTGCATTTGACACCATTTACCATAGGATTCTAATAGAGCACTTGCAGTACATCTGCGGTCTAGGAGGCACAGTCCTTAACTGGCTTAAATCTTTCCTCGCTGGTAGATCACAGAGAGTAATATCAGGATCAAGCTCATCAACACCAACAGAACTGGCCTGCGGAGTTCCACAATGATCTATCCTGTCTCCAATGCTATTTGCAATTTACTTACTACCACTGAGGGACATCATTAACCGACATGGCCTAAGTTATCATTGTTACGCTGATGACACACAACTCTACTTCTCCTTTGCTCCAGATACTACAGACCCAGCATGCCGCATAAACAGTTGCTTAACAGACCTCATAGAATGGATGAATGCTAGCTGTCTCAAAGTGAACCCGGACAAAACAGAGTTACTCTTGGTGAGGGGACCCTGGGCATCAAAAATTGATGATTGACACTGGACTATCTTTTAAACAGCAGATTTCCTCCGTAATAAAATCTGCCTACTTTCATCTTAAAAACATAGCCAGGATACAACAATTAATTCCTCCGGATGATATGCCAACATCAATCCATGCATTTGTATCCTCTAGGCTAGATTACTGCAATGCACTTTACTTGGGCCTCCCAAAAAAGAACTCCATCAACTTCAGACAGTACAAAATGCAGCAGCCAGACTATTGACCAATCAAACTCACTCCTGCCACATGACACCTATTCTCCACTCCCTGCATTAACTTCCAATTAAATGGCGAACATATTTTAAAATTGGCCTGCTTACCTTCAAAGCCTTAAACAACCAAGGCCCACAGTACCTGAAAGAGCTACTGACACCCTACATCCCATCCTGTTCACTTAGGTCAGCCAACACATCCCTCCTCTCAGTGCCAAGAATAAGAACAAACTCAGGCTCCAGAGCATTCGGCCACGCTGCCCCTACTTTCTGGAACTCTTTACCGTGCGCAATCAGAGAGGCACCGTCCTTACAGACTTTTAAAAAAAAGCTAAAGACCCACCTCTTCCATGAGGCATTCAGTCCGCTTATCTGACCTTCAGAAACTCCTAACTTTTATGTCTTATGTTGGTATATTTGTAAAGTGCTTTGAGTCTCACAGGGAGAAAAGCACTATATAAATCGCAAATTATTATTATATTATTATATATACTACAATGTAACCATGGATAGAAAGACTAGATGGGCACAGGACAATCACCTAAAAAATGTCCACCCATTTGATAGGCTAGCACCGTTATTGTGCAAGTAAGACACTACACCTTTGAACAACATAAACATACAAATCTTCAATTTGACCACATAAAGTCCCTAGAGGTAGTCTGACTTATACGGCAAAGAGTATATGAGACACTATCGCAGGGGTAAGCATTGACAGCAGTCCTGCGATAGATGAAGATTTGTTAGACAGTATATTTCTGGATATTGTCAATTTTGTGTTGTATATATGTGAAATTTTAGCAACTTCTGTGATATTCATTGCTCTTTGTAGTAATGTTATAATGATTTGATCATCTAGATTTTAATCTGCATATATGTACTAGCATTAACAGATCTCTCTCTCTCTCTCCTGAAGAATTAGTTATCTGAAGGCACGTTATTGAAATATTAAATATTAAAAATAGTAATATTAAAAATTATTATAGATACTGTAAGATATATACATATATTCTATTGATTATTTAGATTTTTTTTAAACATCTATAATAGTTATTTACATTAATTATTAATATTTTTCAATATTTTATAATTGGTAAATACATAACACACCTTAAAATAACTCCTGTTGTTTTGGCCCACATGAAGAATTAGTGTACTCCTGTCAAGTTTGCGCACATAAACCCGACAGGAGTACACACATTTTTTATGTGCACTAACCCAACACTGCGGTAGACCTAAAGCACAAAATCTGAAGCGCGTTACACATATATTAAATTCCAATGCTCTTCACATAGAAAAAAATTAATTTGTATTATATATACAGTATATATATATGTTTATTTAAGAAGGATGATTGGCACCAGAAAAAATAAGGTTATTGCTTCAATAAGGGTATTTGCAAGTGTGCAGTGCTCAGAGGTAGTAGAGCTATTAATAATATAACAACATAGAAAAATTGGGGCAAGAGTGCAAGGTACTCACAATTCCCTCCCACTAATGCTCCAAAAGACTACATTTATCTGGCACATTACCATGAGATACAAAATATAAAATCAGAGTAATACCACCTAAATTGCAGAAAAATAAGTCATTTTAATGAATATAAAATTTACCAACATAAATAACAAAATAGGATTAAGCCACTATAACGGTGTGATGATTAAGTGTCCACAACAGAAAATATATATATCAAATTGTCTCCAAGGGTACCCTTTGAAAAATATATATGGTAATTTCAGAGCTCACAAAAAATCTAATTCATGTGTCCAAGTAGGGTAAAGTAAAATCTGCAACATAAGTAGGTCTGCTTATGGTAGTGAATCCTTTTCTCCAAACAGAAAATGCTTAGCAGTCAGAGAAACAAACAGCAGTAAGTCCAGGTATGCATAGGACAGAAGCGGTAAGTAAGAAGCGCAAAGAGCAGTCTGTGTGTGTATATACAGTATATATATGATACATTTTATGTAAAATAAATATCTATAACTATATATATATATATGAGAATAGATGTATAGGTATATATAGAAATATCTATTTAAAATAAAAATATAATTTTCCTTTTCATGAAGAACATTGGAATGTTAAATTACAGTAAATACACACTAAAAGAGTATAACACAAGAGTAACAGTATATTTTTATGTATTTATGTTGTGTTCGGTGCAAGTAGTTTAAATTCTGATCTTTTTTATTTAAATGTAGATATTTTAATACAGTACCATGCTATTGCAGTGCACATCACATATCACATATAGGTCTAGATTAAAAGTGGAACGCAAAATATTGCTTTGGCGAAAGCAATATTTGCTCTTCACTTAGTAATACCAGCGCACGCAAAAGTGCTTTGGTATTACAAATTAGGTGCAATGCGAATGCAACCTCTTATTTGCAATGCACTGAAGCTTTGAACTCACGAGAGCGCATTTTATAGGATCTAATGAGAGCCTTGTTCTGATGCCGTCATACACGGCACTGAACCTAAGCACAGGGAAGGGGGTAAGTCCTGCACTGATGGGCAGCAAATTTAAATATATATGTATATGCTTATATACATATATATTTATGTGTTAATATTTGTATATACACATATTAACACATACATATATACGGTATGTATATAAGTATATACATATATATTTACACAAACACACAGTTCCAATAGACATCAATATTATGGCAATTTTCAGTGCCAATTTTTTTCTAACACCCTACACCGCCAACTTTAACCCCTAAAAACTGCTTTGTGCAGTTTGTTTTTATTTTTAAAATTGGGGGATATTTATAAAATTAACCAGAGGTAGAGCTTGTGGTAGCAATAACCAGCCACTTGTAATTGCTGGTTATCTATTGCGCGCCAGTAAATGGGAGAATTAACCATTTACTGGTGCTCAATAAATTACCACTCTACTTGTAACCTAGCCCATAATGTGCTAAAACAGATTGCTCAAAACTGTGCATCACAGATCTGAACATTGAGAAAAGAAAATTAAGATTTTTGATTAGTCCACAGGAACGTCTCTTATTATGCCTGTACCTGGCCTACTGGGCATTCTCTGCCTACATCTAAGCTGCTGTATATTCCCACTGTACCTGACTGCAAGTCACACCCTACCTGTACCACAGCTGCTATCGATGTATACCAATAACTGTCCCTTTGTGCAAACTCTGCCAATAACAAAACCTCTGTTCTTTCTCTGAAGTAACCTGACCAATTAGTTCCTATAACTTTACTGTAGCTTTGCTGGCTTACCTGCTATACCTATATATGATCTACTTCCCATATCTAATGTAACTATCATTGGCCTGTATCTTCCTTGGTGACCATATCCACCTGTATAAGAACTAAAGTACCTATACTTTATCTGCTGGTTTATCTAAACCTTACTCATTAGTATGGATTTTCTGCTTATTGTTGTCTCCTGGCTGTACCAGACTCTATTTATTTGCTAGTAAATAACTTATTTCAGTTCATTTCTGCCTAGTGGCAGTTCAAGAAAATATGTAAGGGCCCATAGAGGGGGTTTGCAGGTGTTCAGAGTTGTGGAGTCCAGGGTGTGGCTATGTGGCTTGGGGTTAGGCTAGGCAGAATGAGATAGTGTCAGGGAGAGTCAATTTTCACCCTCATCCTCAGTCCAACAGGGGTGCAACCTAAAAACTGTATTGCATTAATAGCTCCATGCTACCCATAAAACCATTGCTACCTCCACCAGATTTCAAACTCAAATCCATCTTTTGCTACTGGCCCATGTCCATCCTCTGGCCTTACACCTAGCTCCTCTGTATGTGTAGTGTTAGGTCTATCATCTGTCTATTAAATCATCACCTGTTGCAGCTGGAATTATCTTTCCAGTTTCTGTCCACTATCAAAGATTCTTTGAACCAGTAGTAATTCTGTAGGAGCGCTGGAGGTATACTAGCTGCCCTGAGTTTAAAAAATAGTGCCTTTACGCACCTTTACATCAAGGGGAGAGGGATAATAAAGGAGAAAAATTCTGAGGTGCAAAACATTGACCACCCTTTGTGGTCAACATTTTGTACCCACACATTTTGGGCTAGATTACAAGTGTGGCGCAAAAATTTTGCGCTAGCACAATTGCAAATATCTCAATCCATTTTTTTTCCAGCTGATCTTACAAGTCGGGAGAAATATTGATTGTGCTAGCGCAATTGCCTTTTCCGCTTCAATCCTTACCATGATGTAAGAGCTCTGGTAAACTGTTTTACGAAACTAAAAAAATTGCACAAAACACAACAAAAATACATTAGGAAGTATACTTACACCCATAGAATACACTATTAACCCCTAAACTGCCATCCCCCACATCGCAAACACTAAACGACACTATTAACCCCTAAACCACTATCCCTCCACAAAGTAACGTAATAAACTAAAATCTAAAGCGCCTAACCTAGCACCCCCTAACAACCCAAATTAAAATACCTATAAATTAACTTAAAAACTACCTTAAAGAAAGAAAAAAACTTACCTGTAAAATTAAATTCAAACCTAAGCTTACCTTAAAATAAAATAAAAATGCCATTACTGTAAAAAAAAATTACAAAAAACCCTACCATTTACAAAACCCCCCCAAAAAATAACATTTACAAAAAATAAAAAAACTATTATTTACAAAAAATAAAAAAACTACCATTTACAAAAATAACCTAACATTTACAAAAAAATAAAAAACCTACCATTTACAAAAAGCAAAAAAACGAAATTACCAAAATAAAAAAAATCATATTCTAATACTCCTTAAAAGAAACCACCCCAAAATAAAACAAAACCCTATTCTAATAATAAACTACCAATAGCCATTAAAAGGGCCTTTTGTAGGGCATTGCACTAAAGCGAACAGCTCTTTCTGTGAAAAAAAAACCCAATAACCCTCTAACAGTATAACCCCCCACCCCCCTAACCCCCCAAAATAAAAAACCTACCTTGAAAAAATCCTAAACTACCCATTGCCCCAAAAAGGGAATTTGGATGAGCATTGCCCTTAAAATAGCATTCAGCTCTTTTGCTGCCCAAATAAAATTTAAAAAAAAATAATCTAAAGAAAAAACACCACAAAAAATAAAAAAAACCTTAGTCTAACCCCAACGTTGGTACTCACCAATGATGATGGTCGGTGCTCCATCTTCATCCCGGTGGCAGTTCCATCTTCATTTTCTTCCATCTTCATCCCGGCGTCGGCGGTCCATCTTCTATCTTCATCCTGGTGGCTGCAGGGGTACCTTCCATTCACTCTTCAGTGTACGGCTGGAGACCGCATGAAGAGGACCTCCGTGTTAAAGGTCTGAAGATGAGGAATGATATTGCCGCAGACGTCGCACTGACCTTGCCACCGTCACCGGGATGAAAATAGAAGATGGACTGCTGACGCCAGGAAAAAGATGAAAATGGATGAAGATGGACCGCTGCCTAGATGAAGATGGAGTGCCGTCTCTCATCATCGGTGAATACCAAGTTTGGTGTTAGACAGGTTTTTTTTAATTTTTTGGGGTGATTTTTTTTTAGATTAGGTTTTTTTATTATATTTGAGCAGCAAAAGAGCTGAATGCCCTTTTAAGGGCAATGGCCATCCAAATGCCCTTTTCGAGGCAATGGGTAGTTTCAGATTCTTTTAGGTAGATTTTTTTTATTTTGAGGGTGGGGGTTGTTATGTTAGGGGGTTATTGTTTTTGTTCCCCAAAAGAGCTGTTCACTTAAGGGCACTACCTGTCATGAACTCCTCAGTTCCACCTTAACTTATGTTACTACATCTCACATACCACCTTAAGAATCAATTATCTGGCTCTCTTTTCCTTTAAAAGCTTTCCATTTCCCATACACCTTTGTTGGTTTATTGAAGGTTGATACCCACTCACTCTCCAGCCTTTCTTGTTACTTGTCTAAAACAGAGTATCACTTGTTCTGTGATTAGCTCTGTCTCCTTCAACTGAAGCTACTTCTCATCTAAAGCAGAAGTCACCTGTTGCAACTGCAGCACGCACGCCGCTCTAACAACTTCCAGCTTAACAGACACAGGCCGCAATCTGCAGAGAGGATCAGAGAAGCTGCACGCACACAGCTGCTAGAGCCAGGTTCCATATACAAGTGTTAGCATTGCCGTTAAGACTGTGAACTTATCTTTACCGTATGGTGTAATGTTTAACAGCACAGCAAGCTGATACAGTATTCTTAACACTGCTTACAAATCTTTACTGCAAGGTGTATTATTTAAAGGCCCAGCAAGCTGAAACAGTAAACTTAACACTGTGAACTTATCTTTACCACAAGGTGTATTATTTAAAGGGCCAGCAAGCTGAAACAGTAAACTTAACACTGTGAACTTATCTTTACCACAAGGTGTATTATTTAAAGGGCCAGCAAGCTGAAACATTATACTCCACACTGTGAACTTATCATTACCGCAAGGTGTATTATTTAAAGGCACAGTATTACCTTAAAGGGGACCTCACTTATCTGTCACAAACCTATATAAACTGCTACTTATTATCCAAAAGTTTACATAGTACAAACTTATCTCTGGACCCAGATATAATTCACCTGATCTTACTACTTATAATTTTGAGGTGAATATTCCGGGCTACATTAATCCAGGTGATTAAGACTCTGTCTCCTCACTAGCAGACAGACTTAATCACATGATACATACAAACTATTTACCAGAGAATACTCATAATCAGACTAAAGAAACAGCAATCGAATTGCTGATCATTACATAATAAACCAGCCTTATAATCTATATTTGATAATGGAGCCCAGTGACCTGACATCACAAATCCATACCCTAAATCAGCGTTTGGATAGTCTGACACAGGCTTTTAGAGAGCTGCAGGTAGAAAGCCAGAGTCTCAAAGCCTGTTTAAGGGAAGCATTGTCAAATAGGAACTCTGGAACTGATCATCAAGCAGAACCCCAAGTCTCCTACCCGGAGAAATTTTCTGGAGATCGTTCCACATTTAGGCAGTTTAGGAATGCATGCCTCTTGCTTTTTGACCTTCGTCCTAGGACATATGCAACTGATAGGTCCAAGGTTCTAACCATACTCTATCTCAGGGGAGAACCCAGGGCCTGGGCCGACTCCTTTTATGAGACCCAGGACCCCATTCTAAATTCCCTGGATGCTTTCCTAAAGGCATTATAAGGCCTCTACGATGACCCCTACCGTCAAATAACTGCAGAAAGTAAACTCAGGAACTTAAAGCAGTCTAAAGCACAGGTAGAAGAGTACATTACCAGATTTAGAATCTGGGCTAGAAATTCCCTCTGGAATGAGGTATCTCTAAAAAACCAATACCGTCTCGGACTTGCAGAGGAGATCAAGGATGAGCTCGCCAGGATTGGTATACCGGATCGTCTTGACGACCTTTATGCCCTCACGATTACAATTGACAGACGCCTTAGAGAGAGGAAGCAGGAAAGAAGCCCATCTACAGCACCTGTTCGCAGGGTACTGCCAACTCCTCCAACCGTTGGTCCACCGTCCGACCAACCCATGGACATCAGTTTTATTAGGGGTCCACTTTCCCCGCAGGAAAAGGCTAGACGCCGAACTGCGAATTTATGTATGTACTGCGCAGGTACTGGTCATGCAGTTAAGGAGTGCCCTCTATTACTAAAGCAGAAGATAGGTAAGATCCATAACATAAAACATTGTTTCCACACAAAAACCACTGCTACAGCTTACCTTACCATTCCCTTGCTTTTGCAGTGGGACCGACACAGGATAGAGTGTAACGCAATCATCGATACAGGCGCTTGCGCCAACTTTATTGATTTACGTTTGGTTGAATTAAATAAAATACCCTTTCAGTTTAAAAGCACACCTTTGCCTATAAAAGTCATTGATGGTTCGCATTTAGCATCTGGTCCAGTGTCTCAACTGGTCACACTGAAACTATCTCCTTTGATATTATTTCTTCTCCCATTTACCCTATTGTTCTGGGAATCACTTGGCTTCAACTACACCAACCTGTGGTACATTGGGATACCCTCACCATTTCATTCTCCTCTCCCTACTGTGTCTCAACTTGTTTTCCAAACACTCACTTGTTCACTACTTCCTCATCTCCTATTCCTACACAATATCTTGACTTCTCTGCTGTCTTCAATAAAACAGAAGCCGAGTCGTTGCCCCCACATAGGCCTTACGATTGCCCCATAGACTTACTTCCCGGGGCAACCATTCCCTATGGCCACATCTATCCTCTTTCTAGACCTGAATTGGCTCATTTAAAAACCTATATCACTGATAATCTAAAAAAAGGTTTTATTCGCCCTTCCACCTCCCCTGCCGGTGCCGGCATTTTTTTCGTGAAAAACAAGGATGGGTCTTTACGTCCGATAATAGATTTTCGGGAATTAAACAAGCATACTAAAAAGAACAGGTACCCTTTGCCTCTCATTCCCAAGTTAATTGAGAGGTTAAGAGGCGCCACTATTTTTACTAAACTTGATCTTAGGGGCGCCTACAACCTTGTAAGAACAAGGTCCGGAGACGAGTGGCTGACTGCATTTAGGACCAGGTATGGTCTTTTCGAATATACAGTTATGCCATTCGGGTTGTGTAATGCTCCGGCAACATTCCAGAATTTCATTAATGATATCTTTAGGGACATCATCGACACCTTCCTGGTGGTCTATCTAGACAATATTCTTATCTACTCTTCCTCTTTCTCTGAACATGTCAAACACGTCAGGTTAGTGTTATCCAGATTACAGACACATAAGCTGTATGTCAAGTTAGAGAAGTGTCTCTTCCATGTAAATGAAGTATCATTTCTTGGCTATCGCATTAGCAATAGCAGGATATCTATGGAGGATAGTAAAATCTCTGCCATCACCACTTGGCCTATACCTTCCAACATAAAAGAAGTCCAGCGGTTCTTAGGCTTCGCCAATTTTTACAGGCGCTTTATCTGCAATTTTGCAGCCATTGATAGGCCACTCACTAACCTGACTAGGACCTCTAAGCCATTCATCTGGATTCCAGAAACTCAAAAGGCATTTGAACTCCTTAAATCTCTATGTGTTACTTCCCCAGTACTGCACATTCCCAACAGCAAAGCACAATTCGTATTGGAAGTGGATGCGTCTGAATACGCCATCGGATCTATTCTATCCCAGAGACTCTTACCAAAAGATCCTTTGCACCCAGTGTGTTACTTCTCCAGACTCCTTACACCTGCTGAACTCAACTATCCAGTGGGGGAAAAGGAGCTTCTCGCAATTAAGACTTCATTTGACCAGTGGAGACATTTGCTGGAGGGCGCAGAACATCCAATAGTAATTTATACGGACCATAAAAACCTACAATATCTTCAAACTAGTCGTACTTTGTCAGCTCGTCAGCTCAGGTGGAGCTTGTACTTTTCACGATTCAATTTCACCATCACATATCGACCAGGTTCAAGAAACGGTAAGGCGGACGCTCTGTCTCGAAAAGATATTAAGCCTTCCACTGCTCATCCCAACTCAACAATAGTTCCCGTTACATCCATAATTGGTGTACTCTCACCTGATAGCACTGAATTAAAGAACCAACAACAACTGGATACAACAAAGGCTACTTACCCTCTCACCCCTGATCAAAACGGTATCCTCTGTAATAAGTCAAGATATTACATACCACCATCTCTCCGGACAAAAGTGTTATCTATAACTCATGATTCCTCCTTAGCTGGTCATTTGGGAATACATAAGACCTATGACCTTCTACAAAGGCACTTCTGGTGGCCTTCTATGAGACACTCAGTAAAACAATATATAAGTTCCTGTTCCACCTGTCAAACCTGTAAACCATCTCATCAACTCCCTCTGGGCCTATTGCAAAACATACCCTTACCAGACTATCCGTGGACATACGTCTCTATGGATTTTATCGTTGATCTTCCAAGCTCCTGTGGCATGACTGTCATCTTTGTCGTAGTTGACCTGTTCTCTAGAATGGCCCACTTCATTCCTACAGCTTCACTTCCTACAGCACAGCAGACTGCAGATCTATTTATCAAAGAGATTGTTCGACTGCATGGCCTTCCAGTATCTGTACTCAGTGACAGAGGGTCGCAATTTACATCCAAGTTTTGGAGATCCCTATGTCAATCTCTTGGCATTCAGCAACACCTGACTACATCGTACCACCCGCAAACAAATGGGCTATGTGAACGTACCAACCAATGGTTGGAGCAATACCTGAGATGTTTTTGCTCCCATAAACACGACTCTTGGGCTTCGCTCCTTCCCCAGGCTGAATTTTCTTTCAATAACACTACTAATTCATCCACAGGATTTTCACCCTTTTATGTCAACTCAGGAAGGCACCCTCGTTTTCACCCGCTACCTCCTGCAAACAGTCCCTGTCCACAAGTAAATGACTTGGTCAACTCCATTAAACAGACCTATACTGTCATACAAGAGAACATCAAGCAAGCACAAGCCACCCAGAAACGATACTACGACCTACGCCATCGTCCCCAACCCGCCTACAAAGTGGGTGACTTAGTTTGGCTCAACACCAAAAATCTTAAATTACCTACACCCTGTAGGAAATTCAATAAACTGTTTGTGGGACCCTTCCCGATAGTGGCTATAAGCAACCCTGTCACTGTTACCCTACAACTCCCAGCAACTTACCGTATACATCCCACATTTCATGTGTCACTTGTCAAACCCTGTGATCCCTCTACCCATGTCTCTCCATCTCCTCCGGAATCTCCTACACCTGACCCCGAATACGAAGTACATTCTATAGTCTACTCCCGAAGGTATCACGGTGAGCTCCAATACCTTGTCCGCTGGTCGGGGTATGACTCATCTGAGGATTCCTGGGAGCCGGCATCCAATCTATCGGCTCCCCGTCTGGTGTCTGTGTTCCACCGTAGGCATCCTGATCGTCCAGCGCCTTGAAACCTCCTTGAGGTTCTTTTGAGGGGGGGATGTGTCATGAACTCCTCAGTTCCACCTTAACTTATGTTACTACATCTCACATACCACCTTAAGAATCAATTATCTGGCTCTCTTTTCCTTTAAAAGCTTTCCATTTCCCATACACCTTTGTTGGTTTATTGAAGGTTGATACCCACTCACTCTCCAGCCTTTCTTGTTACTTGTCTAAAACAGAGTATCACTTGTTCTGTGATTAGCTCTGTCTCCTTCAACTGAAGCTACTTCTCATCTAAAGCAGAAGTCACCTGTTGCAACTGCAGCACGCACGCCGCTCTAACAACTTCCAGCTTAACAGACACAGGCCGCAATCTGCAGAGAGGATCAGAGAAGCTGCACGCACACAGCTGCTAGAGCCAGGTTCCGTATACAAGTGTTAGCATTGCCGTTAAGACTGTGAACTTATCTTTACCATATGGTGTAATGTTTAACAGCACAGCAAGCTGATACAGTATTCTTAACACTGCTTACAAATCTTTACTGCAAGGTGTATTATTTAAAGGCCCAGCAAGCTGAAACAGTAAACTTAACACTGTGAACTTATCTTTACCACAAGGTGTATTATTTAAAGGGCCAGCAAGCTGAAACATTATACTCCACACTGTGAACTTATCTTTACCGCAAGGTGTATTATTTAAAGGCACAGTATTACCTTAAAGGGGACCTCACTTATCTGTCACAAACCTATATAAACTGCTACTTATTATCCAAAAGTTTACATAGTACAAACTTATCTCTGGACCCAGATATAATTCACCTGATCTTACTACTTATAATTTTGAGGTGAATATTCCGGGCTACATTAATCCAGGTGATTAAGACTCTGTCTCCTCACTAGCAGACAGACTTAATCACATGATACATACAAACTATTTACCAGAGAATACTCATAATCAGACTAAAGAAACAGCAATCGAATTGCTGATCATTACACTACCCTACAAAAGGACCTTTAAAAGGGCTATTAGTAGTTTATTTTTAGAATAGGGTTTTTTTTATTTTGGGGTGTTTTTTTTTTTTTTAAAGGTATTAGAAAATAATTCATTTTTTTATTTTTGGTCATTTCATTTGTTATTTTTTGTAAGGGTAGATTTTTTTATTTTTTGTAATGGTAGGGTTTTTTAATTTTTGCAAATGGTAGGTTTTTTATTTTTTGTAAATGTTAGGATTTTTTAAATGGAAGTGTTTTTTTTGTAATGTTAAGGTAAACTTAGGTTTGAATATAATTTTACAGGTAAGTTTCTTTGTATTTTTTAAGGTAGTAAGGATTTTGTAAGTTAATTTATGGGTATTTTAATTTGGGTTAAGTTAGGGGGTGTTAGGTTAGTGGGTATGGATGTTAATTACTTTGCATTGTGGGGGGGTGGCGGGTTAGGGGTTAATAGTTTATTTCATTAGTTTGCCACGTGGGGGATGGCGGTTTAGGGGTTAATAGTTTATTTAGATAGGCCTAGATTTAGAGTTTGGCGGTAGCCGTCAAAACCAGCGTTAGAGGCTCCTAACGCTGGTTTTTACCGCCCGCTGGTATTTAGAGTCAGTCAGGAAAGGGTCTAACGCTCACTTTGCAGCTGCGACTTTTCCATACCGCAGATCCCCCTACGCCATTTGCGTATCCTATCTTTTCAATGGGATCTTTCTAAAGCTGGTATTTAGAGTCGTGGCTGAAGTGAGCGTTAGAAATCTAACGACAAAACTCCAGCCGCAGAAAAAAGTCAGTAGTTAAGAGCTTTCTGGGCTAACGCCGGTTTATAAAGCTCTTAACTACTGTGCTCTAAAGTACACTAACACCCATAAACTACCTATGCACCCCTAAACCGAGGCCCCCCCACATCGACGCCACTCTATTAAAATTTTTTAACCCCTAATCTGCCGCTCCGTACACCGCCGCCACCTACGTTATCCCTATGTACCCATAATCTGCTGCCCCTAATACCGCCGACACCTACATAATATTTATTAACCCCTAATCTGCTGCCCCCAATGTCGCCGCCACCTACCTACACTTATTAACCCCTAATCTGCCGACCGGACCGCACCGCTACTATAATAAATGTACTAACCCCTAATCCGCCTCACTCCCGCCTCAATAACCCTATAATAAATAGTATTAACCCCTAATTTGCCCTCCCTAACATCGCCGACACCTAACTTCAAGCATTAACCCCTAATCTGCCGACCAGAGCTCACCGCTACTCTAATAAATTTTTTAACCCCTAAAGCTAATTCTAACCCTAACCCTAACACCCCCCTAAGTTAAATATAATTTTTATCTAACTAAATAAATTAACTCTTATTAAATAAATTATTCCT
This sequence comes from Bombina bombina, assembly GCF_027579735.1. Lineage (NCBI taxonomy): Eukaryota > Metazoa > Chordata > Amphibia > Anura > Bombinatoridae > Bombina > Bombina bombina. The sequence goes on along the minus strand of NC_069504.1, from coordinate 241,162,867 downwards.
ATTTAAAGCTAAATACTTACCTGTAAAATAAACCCTAATATAGCTACAATATAAATAATAATTATATTGTAGCTATTTTAGGATTAATATTTATTTTACAGGCAACTTTGTATTTATTTTAACCAGGTACAATAGCTATTAAATAGTTAATAACTATTTAATAGCTACCTAGTTAAAATAATTACAAAATTACCTGTAAAATAAATCCTAACCTAATTTACAATTAAACCTAACACACTATCAATAAATTAATTAAATAAAATACCTACAATTATCTACAATGAAACCTAACACTACACTATCAATAAATTAATGAAATACAATACCTACAAATAAATACAATGAAATAAACTAAATAAAGTACAACAATAAAAAAGAACTAAGTTACAAAAAATAAAAAAATATTTACAAACATTAGAAAAATATTACAACAATTTTAAACTAATTACACCTACTCTAAGCCCCCTAATAAAATAAGAAAGACCCCCAAAATAAAAAAAATGCCTTACCCTATTCTAAAATTAAAATAGAAAAGCTCTTTTACCTTACAAGCCCTGAAAAGGGCACTTTGCGGGGCATGCCCCAAAGAATTCAGCTCTTTTGCCTGTAAAAAAAAACCATACACTACCCCCCCCCCAAAATTACAACCCACCACCCACATACCCCTAATCTAACCCAAACCCCGCTTAAATAAACCTAACACTAAGCCCCTGAAGATCTCCCTACCTTGTCTTCACCACGCCGGGTTCACCGATCGATCCAGAAGAGCTCCTTCGATGTCTTGATCCAAGCCCAAGCGGGGGGCTGAAGAGGTCCATGATCGGGCTGAAGTCTTCTATCAAGCGGCATCTTCAATCTTCTTTCTTCCGGATCCATGTTCATCCCGCCGACGCGGAACATCCATCTTCACCGACGACTTCCTGACGAATTACGCTTCCTTTAAGGGACGTCATCCAAGATGGCGTCCCTCGAATTCCGATTGGCTGATAGGATGCTATCAGACAATCAGAATTAAGGTAAGAAAATTCTGATTGGCTGATGGAATCAGCCAATCAGAATCAAGTTCAATCCGATTGGCTGATCCGATCAGCCAATCAGATTGAGCTCGCATTCTATTGGCTGATTCCATCAGCCAATTAGAATTTTCCTACCTTAATTCCGATTGGCTGATAGAATCCTATCAGCCAATCGGAATTCGAGGGACGCCATCTTGGATGACGTCCCTTAAAAGGAACCGCTCCCTTTTTTGGAGCCTAACGCAGCCCTTCTGTGAACTCTAAATACCAGCGGTATTTAAAAGGTGCGGGGGGAAAAAAGCATGTGTAGCTAACGCACCCCTTTGGCCGCAGAACTCTAAATCTAGCCGATAGTTTGCAATGTGGGGGGTGGTAGTTTAGGGGTTAAAAGTTTTATTTATTATTTGCGATGTAGGGGATTAGGGGTTATTAGGCTAGGTGCTTGTGTTAGGTTTTTTTTTCACTTTTTTTCCATTGATTTCTTTAGGGGAACACATGCACACGCACGTGAAAACTACGCTAGCGATTTTTGCTCTTCTTGACTACCGCTAGCTAAAAATCAAAACATTTTCAACTTGTGATACAAGCGGAACCAGAGAAGCGCAAAAAGCATTACACTAGCAGTGTTTTTGATTTACTGCAGCACTTGTAATCTAGTCCTTTATGTGCTATAGCCTCCATGGCTTCCTTTTTCATGCAACATATTTTTAACATGTTTAGCTGTTGCTCTTTCATGTATATGATAGACATATTTTGAGTACTATGTCCCTTCAAACATTGTTTTTGGTATCCTTAATGCATCATTTTGTGGTTTAAAATTTTATTTATCACTTGTCCTCTGATCTACACTTACCCAACACAGTGGATAAATACCAGAACATAACCATACAGAGGGACAGATTACAAGTGGCGCACTAAATTTTATTTTTTCACTCGTCCTCTGATCAACCTTTACCCAACACAGTGGATAAATCCCAGAGTATAACCATACAGACGCTAAATTATTTATTTGCTTGCATGCTAACTGTGCTTGTATTTCAAGTTGAGAGCAAAAAGGTAGTACACGAGCAACAGAATGATGCTCGCTAACTTCAGAACTTTGGATATTTTGGTCCTGCTTACTTCTTCTCGTCATAGACTGCACTCAAGAAGAAAAAAAAAAACTAGCAGTTATGACTTGCTCACTAACCCGACACTGTGATAGTTTAAAAGCACTAAACACAAAGGTTTTAGGAATACTTTACATCCCTGTTTTTCACATATGTGCTTTTTATTTTTAAATAGATATTTATATAAATATATGAAAATATTTTTTTAATTATATATCTATACATAATATAAGGAATATATATATATATATATATATATATATATATATATATATAGAGAGAGAGAGAGAGAGAGAGAAATGTATATGTAAACACATTAAAAATGAATAAATATGATATTGCATGTTTCAAGATATTTGACAGGGAAGAGCTCAAAAGTGTATATATGTGTGTATGTGTGCGCATACATATTTACACATATATACACATATATATCTGCAAATATACACATATTTAGATAGATAGATAGATAGATATATATATATATAAGAAATGAGATACAGACCGCCCTCCAGAATCCAAGATGACGCCCAGGGTGCACCAAATATAGAAATAGAACTGGAAAAGAAAGAGCACTCCACATGTCTTGGCAATAATAGTAATCTTTACTGTGAACGTTTTCGGACAAAAAAGGCCATCCTCAGACAAAGTTTTGCAAACAAACTTACCCACCACCTTATAACTCCACAACTAAGCGCCGCACGCAAGCTCTCCCGGGTTGGCCCGCCCCCAGAGGTGACGTCGCCGTCCCGGGCAACGTGATGAAACGCTGTGAAAATAAAAACAAACAGAACATGACAATAGATATGATACATCATTAAGCATAAGAGTCTCTTAAACGACAAGACAGCTCAGGATAAAGACAAATCACAAGACAACAGGATGACATTTGTGACAGAGTATACGGGTGACAAAAGAGGTGTAGGGTAAATCCTACGAAAAAACTGGGACATAATACGCACAGACCCACTCCTAGCACTCAATAGTTGGGCACCACCGAGAATTGGCTTTAAGAGAGCCAGATCATTAAGGGACATTTTAGTAAAAACTGACCCGATCCAGTGCTATAGTAATCCAACATGGTTGAACATCAAAAAACCTGGAGTATACCGATGCTTAGGATGCACCACTTGTAGTGGTTTGATCACAGGGACCACTTTTTCTCATCCGTACAGAAGAAAGTCTTATAAACATAGATTTCAATTAACATGTACCACCACTCACGTGGTATATTTGCTGCACTGTACATGTGGACTCTACTACGTAGGGAAGACCTGTGATGACCTACAGACCAGGATGGCTAACCATCGGTCAGCCATCAGGTCAGCTATACAAAAGGGCACTACTGAACAACCAGTAGCGCGTCATTTTCTGCAAGCAGGACACAGTGTGGTGGACTTGAAGTATACCATTATCGACCATGTCCCCCCACTCAATAGAGGGGGTGATCGTAATCGATTATTACTGCAAAAGGAAGCACGCTGGACATACAATTTGGGGACACTGGCCCCACAGGGACTAAATACCCACCTAGAATGGCAGGCGTTCTTGTGAATGCGTCAACATAATGAGAGTCACAATGCCTTTATAGTTGATTTGCTTTAACATTAATACCATGAGAGTTACGATTCATTTTCTTTAATTTAACATAAAAATACATATATTTTCTAACACTATCCCAGGTGAGATATATATATTGTTAAATTTCTTCAATTTAAACAAATTTTCTTTTTTGCACCATATTACCATCTATTTGCTCCTGATAATCTATATAAACTATAATATTATCAAATTAAAATGCAATCCCTTGATTAGTGGAGCTTTAATCTGTTGCATTTATATCCATACTTGTTGCTATGGCAACTCATCTTTTGCATACAGTAACCAACATCCCCTTTTACTTACAATGCATTTTGTTGCATACCACTATTTTATTTGTATATGCCATAATCTGGTGTGTGTATTATATTATACTGCAGACTACCTTTTCGCTGTATAGTATATTAGTTTTTTTGCACAACTATGATTTAGGAATTGTTGTTTAACATATTTATTTGTTATTTCTTTTTTGCCTTTCGCCTTTCCTATGTTTGACTCTGTCTCACTTTGGTCTCCATATTCGTTACGATGCCTTATGCTTAATGATGTACCATATCTATTGTCCTGTTCTGTTTGTTTTTATTTTCACAGCTGTACATGTTTTGTGAAACTTTACAGTTTTCTTTAGGTCTCAAGTCTCGCTAAATATTCTAGCACAGTTACGGCTTGCGCTCAAGAGTAAACTATAACTTTCAACTTGTAATATGAGCTCGTTAGCATGTTCATGATATCCATTGAAAGTATAGATTGTGTTTGAGCAAAGTGGGACGCACTAACCTTTTATAGTTAACGCAGTTTACCATCGACTAGGCAAATCATCCACAAATGTTAGCGCAGTCCAGCGATATCGGCTATCACGTTTCTCGCTGCCATTAGTGCGCAACTGGCAATCTGACCCAGAGTTCGTAGAGGTGAAAGCAGAGTCTACAAGCCAGAGGTCAGAAACAAATCAGACTGTAGAGGCCAAATATAATCCATTAGAATGATCGAAAACAAAGCACAGTGTCAGTAGCTTCATGAGCAAAGACAAGACAGAATATCAAACGTCCGGGGTCAATAAATAATAACAGCACACCCACAAGACAAGAATAAGTACCAGGGCAAGAAATGGAGGCCCAGCTTACGAAATTTATAGTCAGAAAGGTGCCAAGAGTTGGAATAAAAAAAATTTGTTGCAGGAAAGATGGCAATTTCTGTCCGCTGCCTCAGAGCAGGCAGACAGGTTATGGAGCAGCAGTCTATAGACCGCTGCTTGATAACTTCTGTTTCCAGCGAGCCTGATAAATATGTCCCTATGTCCCTTTAACTTTTGGGTTCTTGTATCCTAAATGCATCATTTTGTGTTGTTAAATTGTATTTTTTACTTGTTTGTCCAATCTTCCAGCTATCTAATATCACTTCTCATGTCCAGCTCAAAATGTAGCATTCCCAGCATTTCCCTATCAGAATGAAAGAAATATTGAATGCAGTATGCAAAGTTTTACATTTCACATTGAAAAATCTGCTAATACCTTCAGATCTCATTTAATTGATTGGTAAATAGTTTGATACATCTTCCAAACACAGACCACGTGTAAGGTTCACAAAACCTCAAGCATAAACTGTATTCTTATGGGGAGTAATTATCCAGTGTAGATTGTAATCACTGACATATCCAAACCACTTTCCTCTATTTTTTTATGTATAATTACACAGTTTTTTCATAAACTCTCTGTTATTGATGGTCAGGAACTAATAAGTCACCTTGATCAGTTAATAGTAATGCTCCTCTTAAAAAAATAAATCAATGTCTCTATTAGTTTAAAATGAATAATTGCTTGTGGTTTTACAATCTACCCATCACAACCTATTGATCAGTAGAATATTGGGAATATGAGTCATTCAATCAATGGATCTGCAACAGAATAATAAGAATTTTTGTCATGCTTGTAAATCCATTAAACAAATTACTTTATGATAACATATTTTAAGGTAGTTTGCAATTATTTCACTTAGTATATTGACCCCAAATTACTCGGCCCACCTTTTGTCTTTTTCTTCTTTTATTTGTTTTTATAATCAGTTGGTGGGTTCGCATCTGGCATGATTATGGGCCATATTACAAGTGGAACTGTATTTAGTACTCCCGCTCAAGTGTTAACTCCGCTAGAAGTAGGCTTTTTGCGCACGTCAAGTTGCCTTCGTATTACAAGTTGAAAGTAAACTGCTTTCGCTGGCGCGCTAATACGACAAGTGTAAAAAGCCGAACTTACAATATTGTGCATCTGATAACCTATTTTCAGATAAAAGTCAATGGAGCAAAAAAAGTGGGAAAAAACATAACACCCTACTCGCGTGCAAACCGGATCGCATTGGGGCCTATTTATGATGGTGCGAGCAGACATAGCGCCAATATAGCGGATCATGTCCACTGCACAGCGATAAATGCCTACAGCATACGCTCTCGGCATTTATCATTGCACCAGCAGTTCTTGTGAACTCCAGGTGCAATACCGCCCCCTGCAGATTTGCGGCCGCAAGTAGGGGGTGTCAATCAACCCAATCGTATTCGATCAGGTTGATTTCTGACGATTTCTGTCCGCCGCCTCAGAGCAGGCGGACAGGTTATGGAGCAGCGGTCTTAGGAGAGCTAGGGTGGATCCAGATCAGTAACACGCACCCTGTATAACTGAACCTTTACACAGTCAAGGTTGCATAGGAAATTATACCTTCAATAAACAGTGAGAAAAAAGGATTACTGCAAGTTGCACTAAAATTGGGCCCAAAAAGAGGTGCTAGTCATATCATGGCAGAAAACGTAGCAAAAAATGTAAACATGGAAGTGGCAAACATGGCATCATCATGATAACTTCTACTACATGATAATCCTTTTTGATCTATTTGTAACCTTTAATTCTCTAAAACACCTACTCAAAATGCAATGCTCTGTTGTATTTGACAGACTTCTCTCATATATTCTTTCTTAAAGGGACACTGAACCCACATTTTTTTTCTTTCGTGATTCAGATAGAGCATGAAATTTTAAGCAACTTTCTAATTTACTCCTATTATCAAATTTTCTTCATTCTCTTGGTATCTTAATTTGAAATGCAAGAATGTAAGTTTAGATGCCGGACCATTTTTGGTGAATAACCTGGGTTGTTCTTGCTGATTGGTGGATACATTCATCCACCAATAAAAAAGTGCTGTCCAGAGTCGAAACTAATAAAAAAGCTTAGATGCTTTCTTTTTCAAATAAAGATAGCAAGAAAACGAAGAAAATTTTATAATAGGAGTAAATTAGAAAGTTGCTTAAAATTGCATGCTCTATCTGAATCATGAAAGAAAAAATTTGGGTTCAGTGTCCGTTTTCTTTGGCAGATCCTCTGCCATTTTTACTTGAGTCTCACAAGTCTTGATTCTTTGGGGTAGATTTATCAAATGTCGGGCAGACATAATCCGCTGTAGCAGATCATGTCCGCCCGACATTGATAAATGCAGACATTTGCTGTCGGCATTTATCATTGCACAAGCATTTCAAGTGAAATGCTTGTGCAATGGTGCCCCCTGCACATTTGGGGCCAATCGGCCGCTAACAGGGGGTGTCAATCATCCCGATCATATCTTGCGACCGCTGCTTCTTAACTTACATTTCAGACAGACCTGAAACTTCAGGGGTAGATTGCAGCATCCGCTGCTTGATAAATCTACCCCTAAGACTTAAAAATCTTTCCTAATTTCATCATGTAAGTATTGCGGATTTCAATACAATCTGTAAGCTCATAACATATACATTTTCCTATTGCCTATGCTACCTGCTTGCATGATAAGAGGCGTATCCAATATTTTTTAATGAATATACTTTTTACTTATCTACAGTTCAAATTCTCCAAAACTAAACTCCTGCTTTTTCATACTCCCTAAACTGTCTTGACCCTTCTAAATTGATTACTGTTGCTAATAATGTCATCATAACATAAACCCAACATATTTACTGTCTTGGAATTATATTAGTGACCCTAACAATGCACTTACATATACACAATCAGAAAGAGATTACACAAGATCATAATTTTCTAATATTACACCCTGGATGTCCTCACACTTCCTTAAACTTAATCTCTCCAAAACTGAGCTCCTTATTTCCCCCTCTTCTTCCAAAATCTGTATCCCCAATCTTTCTATAACTGTTGATAATAACATAACCACCCCAACCCCTCATGCCTGATGTCTTGGGTTCACACTTGATTTAGATCTTGCTTTAACTCCTCATATTCAGTCTTTGGCCAATTCCTGCTGTTTCAACCTTAAAAACATCTACAAAATGTGCCTTTTCCTCATATAAGACACAACTAAATTATAATTCTCCCTCATCAATTCCCCCCTTGGCTATTAGCTATTGCAATTCCATCATCTCTGTTCTCCCTAGCTTACATCTATCTCCTTTACAATCCATAATGAATGTCTCTGCAAGGCTGATCTTCCTTACACATCGCTCTTTATCTGCTGCACCTCTCTGCCAATCCATCATTTATACATGATTATATATAGGTATAGATATATACACACACACACACATATATATATATATATATATATATATATAAAAATATCTAATGAAAAATATATATTTATAAATACTTAGAACATATTCTGCTATGTGCAGATGATATCAAAACAGAGTAATGAGACCAAGAGGAATATGTCCATATTCAGGACGAGATTGCAAGTGGTGAGCTAATGTTTGCACAAGAGCAATATCAGAATATTGCGAGTACATTAATTTGCGTGCATATTACAAGCTGAAAGTAAACAGGTTTGTTCGAGTGCAATCAAATTTAACACTCGTTAGGTTAGCGTGACTGAAGACCTATCATTGTGCGGGCGGACATGAGCCGCTGTTGGCATTTATCATTGCACAAGCATTTCTCGGGAAATGCTTGTGCAATGCCACCCCCTACACATTCACGGCCAATCGGCCGCTAGCAGGGGTAGTCAATCATCCAGATTGTATCCGATTGGGATGATTGATGTCCGCCTCCTTAAAGGTGGCAGACGAGTTAAGGAGCAGCGGTGCTTCTTAACTTATGTTTCAGGGGAACCTGAAACTACGGAGGTAGATTGCACCATCTGCTGCTTGATAAATCTACCCTCTTGAGTAAAGGGTTAGGGCTAAAAAAAAAGTTGCACCAAAAACATCATACATTAAAATATACTGTTACACTCAACAACAACATTATTTAATAAAATTATTCATATAACTATTCATAAAAAAAGGTATAAGGTCTATGGCCATGTATTTGGCTGCAAAGGGCTATCATATGTATGTGTCTAAATAGCAATTCTATAATAGTATTTAATAATGTGTTTTACTGTGTATTTACGGTAAATATTTACTATTCCAATGTTCTTCACATACTGGAAAATGTTATTTTTATTTTTTTAATATATATATTTCTAGATATATTTGAGATTGTTAAAGTAAAATATATATCTATATCTGTGTGTGTATATATATATATATATTCATATAGATTTAAAGGTATAGATATATATTTTACATTAATATTATCAGATATATATATATGGATATATAATGTATATGTAGTAATAAAAAATCCTTTCTTTCATGTAATTAGCAAGAGTCCATGAGCTAGTGACGTATGGGATATACATTCCTACCAGGAGGGGCAAAGTTTCCCAAACCTCAAAATGCCTATAAATACACCCCTCACCACACCCACAATTCAGTTTGAATTTGGTTCTGGGAGCTCTTCAAGCTCCTCCGTTTGAACCTATGCATTCATTGGACATTAAATTACTTTCTTGGAAAGTTTTGTTCCTTTTGGCCATCTCTTCTGCCAGAAGAGTTTCTGAATTATCTGCTCTTTCTTGTGAGTCTCCTTTTCTGATTTTTCATCAGGATAAGGCGGTGTTGCGAACTTCTTTTGAATTTTTACCTAAAGTTGTGAATTCCAACAACATTAGTAGAGAAATTGTGGTTCCTTCATTATGTCCTAATCCTAAGAATTCTAAGGAGAAATCGTTGCATTCTTTGGATGTTGTTAGAGCTTTGAAATATTATGTTGAAGCTACGAAATCTTTTCGTAAGACTTCTAGTCTATTTGTTATCTTTTCCGGTTCTAGAAAAGGCCAGAAAGCTTCTGCCATTTCTTTGGCATCTTGGTTGAAATCTTTAATTCATCTTGCCTATGTTGAGTCGGGTAAAACTCCGCCTCAGAGAATTACAGCTCATTCTACTAGGTCAGTTTCTACTTCCTGGGCATTTAGGAATGAAGCTTCGGTTGACCAGATCTGCAAAGCAGCAACTTGGTCCTCTTTGCATACTTTTACTAAATTCTACCATTTTGATGTATTTTCTTCTTCTGAAGCAGTTTTTGGTAGAAAAGTACTTCAGGCAGCGGTTTCAGTTTGAATCTTCTGCTTATGTTTTTCGTTAAACTTTATTTTGGGTGTGGATTATTTTCAGCAGGAATTGGCTGTCTTTATTTTATCCCTCCCTCTCTAGTGACTCTTGTGTGGAAAGATCCACATCTTGGGTAGTCATTATCCTATACGTCACTAGCTCATGGACTCTTGCTAATTACATGAAAGAAAACATAATTTATGTAAGAACTTACCTGATAAATTCATTTCTTTCATATTAGCAAGAGTCCATGAGGCCCGCCCTTTTTTTGTGGTGGTTATGATTTTGTATAAAGCACAATTATTCCAATTCCTTATTTTATATGCTTTCGCACTTTTTTATCACCCCACTTCTTGGCTATTCGTTAAACTGAATTGTGGGTGTGGTGAGGGGTGTATTTATAGGCATTTTGAGGTTTGGGAAACTTTGCCCCTCCTGGTAGGAATGTATATCCCATACGTCACTAGCTCATGGACTCTTGCTAATATGAAAGAAATGAATTTATCAGGTAAGTTCTTACATAAATTATGTTTTTTTTTCTATGGAAAGAATATAGGAATGTAAAATATGCATAATGCACTTTAAGTTTTGCACTTTAGGTCTAACGCGGTGTGAGGTTAGCACACATGCAGAATCCGTTACCTTAAGGCGAGTTAATTAATTATTAAATATGAAATATTGAAAAAAAAAAATCAAATAATCATAATTATTATAGATACTGTAAAAAAATATATTCCATGTATTTTTTTTTTTTTATATTTTAGTACATCTATAATAATTATTTATATTAATTATCAACCTGATCATTCTTTAATTCATGTAAAAATTGTTCTTTCACACTGGCTTGTTGCTGTTTTCTTTTTTTTTTTGTAATTATTTTAAATTATAAATTAATTATAAATCCACCTGAGCAAAACATATCTTTTTATGTAAATTTCATAATGGAACCTTTATTTTTGGAAAAGATTACCAGGTGTTGGTTTAGCCACAATTTACCTTACAAGTACTTATGAATGACGTTTCTGCCTGCTTGGGCTTCCTCATGATCCAGAGCTACTACTTTGTCATTACCAGCTTCTAGGTCCAGTAGGCATATAATCAAGTAGACCATACTGTGGGGCTGTACAAGCAACTGAAGAGTGTAACTGCTCAAGAATACTCAGATGCCAGATGCTCTATACCTTTCCCTTATCAAGCCCCTTTTTAATTTCCTGTGGTCAAAACTCACTTCAGCCAACTTGAAGACCTAACATAAAGTGTAAGGGTTAAAAAAAACACACAACATAAATAATTAAAATAAAGTGTTACTCTAATATATACACTATCTGATAAAAAAAAAATATTCATATAAATATATATACATATTATAAGGGTTTAAAGGTATATGTATATGATAAGATATTTGACTCAAAAAGTATTTTATATATATATATATATATATATATATATATATATATATATATATATATATATATATATATTATATATATATATATATATATATATATATATATATATATATATATATATATGTGTGTGTGTGTTTATATGTATATACATGTACACTGGCATTCAAAAGTTTGGAGTTACTTAGACATTTCCTTATTTTCCATGAAAACATACATGAAATTACTTTGAATAGGAAATATATCCATCGGGAAGGTTAGAAATAATGAATTTTAAGGAAACTAATAATTGTGTCCTCCCACAAGTTGGATTGGTTTGATGGGCACGTCTTAAGTACCATACGGTCAAGCTGCACCATAGGGTGGAGATCTGGTGACTGTGCTGGTCACTCCATTAAAGACAGAATACCAGCTGACTGCTTCTTCCCTAAATAATTTGTGCATAGTTTGGAGCTTTGGGTCATTGTCCTGTTGTAGGACAAAATTGTCTCCAATCAAGGGCCATCCACAGGGCATGGCTTGGAGTTGCAAAATGGAGTGATAGCCATCCTTCTTCAAGGTCCCTGTTACCCTGTATAAATCTACCACTTTACCACCACCAAAGCACCTCCAGACCATCATATTTCCTACACCATGCTTGACAGATGGCATCAAGCACTCTTCCAGCATCTTTTCATTTGGTCTGCATCTCACAAATGTTCTTCTTTATGATCCGAACACCACAAACTTAGATTTGTCTGTCCATAACACCTTTTTCCAATCTTCCTCTGTCCAGTGTCTGTGTTCTTTTCTCCATCTTAATCTTTTCTTTTTATTGGCCAGTCCAAGTTAAGACTTTTTCTTGGCAACTCTACCTAAAAGGACAGCATCTCAGAGTTGCTTCTTCACTGCTGACGTTAAGACTAGTAATTTCCGGTACTATTCAACAAAGCTGCCAGTTGTTTCAGGAGAAAGTTCTTTGTTTCTGGTCATCTTGAGCCTGTAATCAAACCCACAATTTCTGATGCTCCAGATACTCAACTAGATTTATGAAGGCCAGTTTTATTGCTTCTTTGATCAGCACAACAGTTTTCAGCTGAGCTTACATAATTTCAAAAGGGGTTTCTAATGATCAAATAGCCTATTTAAATGATATGCTCTGTTTAGTAAACACAACGTACCATTGGAAAAAAGGACAGATGTTTGCTGATAATGGGCCTTTGTACGCCTATTTAGATATTCCATAAAAATCTAGAAAAAATTGCTTTTCTTTTGAAAACAAGAACATTTCTAAGTGACCCCTAACTTTTGAACATTACGGTGTATATGTACAGTATATACATACATATATACATGTATTAACACATATATACACATGTATATACATTTACGTGTGTATATATATATATATATATATATATATATATATATATATATATATATATATCTCATTTTTTTTAATGTATACTTTGGGGCCCTTCCCAGAAAAATACTTTTAAACATGAAACAGAATACTTATTAAATTTTAATATGTTTTATTTTTTATATTTTATTTATTTTGCTGTGTTTTAATGTAAATATTTCACATTCCAATGTTCTTCACTTAGAAGAAAATATTATTTGTACTTTTAAATATATATATCTATATATATATATATATATATATATATATATATATATATATATATATATATATATATATATATATATATATATATATATATATATATATATATAAAAATATAAACAAACATAATGGAGAGTGGGATACTGTCAGTTGCTGAGTGAAAAGCTGTGTCCAATGACGTCACCATCAAAAACGCCACAAAGTAACAAATACCCAAAATGTGGCAGGCAACACTCCAAGCAGTTTGTATGAGTAAAAAGTTAAAAGTCCATCTTTATTAAAAAATTTAAAAAGCAAACAGTAGCAAAAAGTATTGCAAGTAAGTTAATACAGGTAATCCAAAAGCAGAATATGGAGACCAGGCTCCCATGCAGACATATTTTGTGCACCTGTGCACTTGTTCACTGCCTTAAGCAGCTGTGGTCTCCTCCCCTTAAGTCTAAAACAATTTAAAGATACAGGGCCAGATTACAAGTTGTGCAGTAAATCTACATTTACTGTTAGTGAAAACACTGCTAGCGATATGGTTTTTGCGATTCTCAGGATCCGCTGGTATTACAAGTTGAAGAATCAAATCAGCCAATAGGAATGCAAGGGTACCCTTATATAAAAGAGGTACCTTGCATTCAATCTTCAGTGTGCGGCTGGAGACCGCATGAAGAGGAGCTTCCTGTTGATGCTCTAAAGATGACCACCGACCTCACCGAAGACTTCCCAGCTGCCATTGGGATGAAGATAGAAAATGGACCCCCACCACCGAGATGAAGATAGGAGATGGACTGCCAATGGAAGAAGATGGATGAAGATGGAGCGCCGCCATGATGAAGATGGAGCACCATCCATCATCATTGATGAGTACCAATTTTGGCGTTAGTTATGTATTTTTTTCATTTTTAGGGTGTTTTTTTTTTAAGATTAGGGATTTTTTAATTTGTTTTATGGGCAAAACAAGAGCTGAATGCCCTTTTAAGGGAAATGCCCAGCCAAATGTCCTTTTCCGGACAATGGGTAGTTTAGTTTTTATTGAGTTAGTGTTTTTTTGGGGGGGCTGTAATGTTAGGGGGTGATTGTTTTATTTTATGCAAAAGAGCTGTTAACTTTAGGGCAAAGCCCCACAAAAGGCCCTTTTAAGGGCTATTGGACCTTTATTTTTGAAATAGGGTTTATTTATTTGGGGGGTTGGGGGTATTAGAATAGGAATATTTTTTTTATTTTTGGTAATTTCATTTGTTATTTATTGTAAGGATAGCTTTTGATATTTTTTGTAATTGTAGGGTTTTTTGACTAAATGTTAGGTTTTTTTATTTTTTGAAATGTAGGTTTTTTATTTTTAAGTAATGTTATTTTTTTGTTAGGGTAAGCTTAGCTATTAATTTCATTTTACAGGTACTTTTTTATTTTAAGGTAGTTATAATATTTTTTAATTAATTTCTGAATATATTAATTGGGGTTAGGTTAGGGGGTTTAGATTTTAATTACTTGTGGGGGAATGGCGGTTTAGGGATTAATAATTTATTTAGGTACTTTGCGATTTGGGGGTTGGCGGTTTAGGGGTTAATCATGTAGTTTATGGGTGTAAGTGTACTTTGTAATGTATTTTTGTTGAGTTTTGTGAATCTTTTTAGTTCCGGAAAACACTTTACAAGAGCTCTTATATCACGGTATGGATTGATGGGGAAAGGGCTATTGTGGTAGCACAATGGCGATTTCTCTTGACTTGTAAGATCAGCGAAAGAAAAATGAATTGCCATTGTGCATCACTTGTTATCTTGCCCACAGTGTTTCATTTTTACAAAAACAATCACTTAAAATTTCCTACTTCATATATTAATGCATTACCAATGCAAATTAATAAACCTTTTAATATATGGACGAACATTTGAACTCTTCCAATTATGCATTCTATTTGACACTCTTTTGTGGAGAATAAAAAATAAACATTTATTTTTAAAGATTCTTAAGACTCGTTTGCTGAGATTTATTAATTTGATATTAGTTTAGAGTAAGGGACCAGACTCTATCCCGTGCATGAGCATATTATATGATAGGATTGTTGGAAAGGTAGTGCTGTCACTTGATATTAATATTTATTATATATATATATATATATATATATATATATATATATATATATATATATATATATATATATATATATATATATATATATATATATATTAATAGACAGCAGGCAGGCCAGCACTCACGGTTAACATTTCATCCACCCAGTGTGCTTCCATGGTATTGATAGTAGTAAAGAATGGGGATGCACTCGCCAGGATTTACAAAGTTAGTTACCTTTAATGACATTAAAGGTAACTTTGGAAATCCTGGGAGTGCAACCCCATTCTTTACTATATATATATATATATATATATATATATATTTATTATATATACACTGCTCAAAAAAATAAAGGGAACACTAAAATAACACATCCTAGATCTGAATGAATAAAATATTCTAATTAAATACTTTGTTCTTTATATAGTTGAATGTGCTGACAACAAAATCACACAAAAATTAAAAAATGGAAATCAAAATTTTCAACCCATGGAGGTCTGGATTTGGAGTCACACTCAAAATTAAAGGGGAAAAACACACTACAGGCAGATCCAACTTTGATGTAATGTCCTTAAAACAAGTCAAAATGAGGCTCAGTAGTGTGTGTGGCCTCCACGTGCCTGTATGACCTCCCTACAACGCCTGTGCATGCTCCTGATGAGGTGGCGGATGGTCTCCTGAGGGATCTCCTCCCAGACCTGGACTAAAGCATCCACCAACTCCTGGACAGTCTGTGGTGCAAAGTGAAGTTGGTGGATGGAGCGAGACATGATGTCCCAGATGTGCTCAATTGGATTCAGGTCTGGGGAACGGGAGGGCCAGTCCATAGCATCAATGCCTTCGTCTTGCAGGAACTGCTGACACACTCCAGCCACATGAGGTCTAGCATTGTCTTGCATTAGGAGGAACCCAGGGCCAACCGCACCAGCATATGGTCTCACAAGGGGTCTGAGGATCTCATCTTGATACCTAATGGCAGTCAGGCTACCTCTGGCGAGCACATGGAGGGCTGTTCGGCCCCTCAAAGAAATGCCACCCCACACCATTACTGACCCACTGCCAAACTGGCCATGCTGGAGGATGTTGCAGGCAGCAGAACGTTCTCCATGGCGTCTCCAGACTGTCACGTCTGTCAAATGTGCTCAGTGTGCCCCTGCTTTCATCTGTGAAGAGCACAGGGCGCCAGTGGCGAATTTGCCAATCTTGGTGTTCTCTGGCAAATGTCAAACGTCCTGCACAGTGTTGGACTGTAAGCACAACCCCCACCTGTTGACGTTGGGTCCTCATACCACCCTCATGGAGTCTGTTTCTGACCGTTTGAGCAGACACATGCACATTTGTGGCCTGCTGGAGGTCATTTTGCAGGGCTCTGGCAGTGCTCCTCCTGTTCCTCCTTGCACAAAGGCGGAGGTAGCGGTCCTGCTGCTGGGTTGTTGCCCTCCTACGGCCTCCTCCACGTCTCCTGATGTACTGGCCTGTCTCCTGGTAGTGCCTCCATGCTCTGGACACTACGCTGACAGACACAGCAATCCTTCTTGCCACAGCTCGCACTGATGTGCCATCCTGGATGAGCTGCACTACCTGAGCCACTTGTGTGGGTTGTAGACTCCGTCTCATGCTACCACTAGAGTGCAAGCACCACCAGCATTCAAAAGTGACCATAACATCAGCCAGAAAGCATAGGAACTGAGAAGTGGTCTGTGGTCACCACCTGCAGAACCACTCCTTTATTGGGGGTGTCTTGCTAATTGCCTATAATTTCCACCTGTTGTCTATCCCATTTGCACAACAGCATGTGAAATTGATTGTCACTCAGTGTTGCTTCCTAAGTGGACAGTTTGATTTCACAGAAGTGTGATTGACTTGGAGATACATTGTGTTGTTTATGTGTTCCCTTTATTTTTTTGAGCAGTGTATATATGTATATAATATATATATATATATATATATATATATATATATATATATATATATATATATATACACACATAAATATGTATAGCCTTAGGTGATAGTTAATACTATTTTAAAAATTACATTTAAATTTCAGCTTTATCAAAGCAATTTCCACATTTTTATTTAGTTCACACATAGAAATCATACTCTTTCCGTGTATTTAAGCCTAATAGAACAGTAGTTTGAAGTATTTTCTCTATTACCCCATCTTTTCCATACTGGAACATAATCAATTCCCTCAGTATTACAAATTTCATCAAATTCTACATCTGTTGAAGAATAAAAAAATGGGGAAATAGGGACTGTATTCACGAAAATACATACAGACTAGAGAGGAAAAGGAAGAGGCAAAAGGAAGGAAACAAAATTTCAGAAACAAAAGGAGACAAAAGCATCAATAGCAATAAATGGGAACAATGTACAAGACTTACACCACCCAGTCACAGGGGCAGAAGAAGAAATATGCATGAACAATGTTATCAATCTGTCTAGTGTAACATTTACAGAAGTAGAGTTAGAAAAACTATTGAAAGGTTTGAATTTTGTGCCATCTCACCATTTTAACCTATTTATTACTATATTAGATGTGAATACGTTTGCGTAAACTCACATTGAGAAAACATTTTTTTCATAGGGATGATGATATGGCACAGGACAAACCAGAGGATCAAGCATGTCAAACTAATATAACAGATGATTTTTCCTTTTCTGATATACGTACTATGGCTGATTTACAACTTCTTAATGAGAATATGCAAAACCAAACTGGCAGGATTAGTGAGAGAGATGTAGATCTTACATCATTTAAGAGTTAAAGTAATTTATATCCGGTTAATTCACGATCTAATGCTTTAGAGACTTTTCAAAAAGTGGTTGAGGATAAATAAAGACATTTGGATAAAAAATCTAAAAAACAACAATTAAATTTAACATTTCAACAAAGGAAACCACTTACAGCTCTAAGTTAGGATGAGAGAATAATATGTAGTGATGTGCACCTAGCGTCTGCTGAGGATGGACCCATAGGCTTTGAATTGTTGACACTTAGCTGTCAACCATAAAAATATAGGTATGGAAAAAAGGAGTGCCAAAGCGCCTAACCTGTGATTGGCTGATCGGATCAGCCAATCGGATTGAACTTGATTCTGATTGGCTGACTCCATCAGCCAATCAGAATATTCCTACCTTAATTCCGATTGGCTGATAAAATCCTATCAGCCAATCGGAATTCGAGGGACGCCATCTTGGATGATGTCATTTAAAGGAACCGTCATTCGTCGTTCAGTCGTCGGCCAGGATGGATGTTCCGCGTCGGAGGTCTTCAGGATGCTGCCGCTCCGCTCCGGATGGATGCCGCTTGGATGAAGACTTCAATCGGATGGAGGACCTCTTCTGCCCCGCTTGGATGAAGACTTCAGCCGGATCATGGACCTCTTCAGCCCCCCGCTTGGGCTTGGATCAGGACATCGGAGGAGCTCTTCTGGACAGATCGGTGAACCCGGTGAGGTGAAGACAAGGTAGGAAGATCTTCAGGGGCTTAGTGTTAGGTTTATTTAAGGGGGTTTGGGTTAGATTAGGGGTATGTGGGTGGTGGGTTGTAATGTTGGGGGGCTTGGGTATTGTATGTTTTTTTTACAGGCAAAAGAGCTGAACTTCTTGGGGCATGCCCCGCAAAGGGCCCTGTTCAGGGCTGGTAAGGTAAAAGAGCTTTGAACTTTAGTAATTTAGAATAGGGTAGGGTATTTTTTTATTTTGGGGGGCTTTGTTATTTTATTAGGGGGCTTAGAGTAGGTGTAATTAGTTTAAAATTGTTGTAATATTTTTCTTATGTTTGTAAATATTTTTTTATTTTTTGTAACTTAGTTCTTTTTTATTTTTTGTACTTTAGCTAGTTTATTTAATTGTATTTATTTGTAGGAATTGTATTTAATTAATTTATTGATAGTGTAGTGTTAGGTTAATTGTAGGTAATTGTAGGTAGTTTATTTAATTAATTTATTGATAGTGTAGTGTTAGGTTTAATTGTACCTTAGGTTAGGATTTATTTTACAGGTAATTTTGTAATTATTTTAACTATTTTAGCTATTAAATAGTTCTTAACTATTTAATAGCTATTGTACCTGGTTAAAATAAATACAAAGTTACCTGTAAAATAAATATAAATCCTAAAATAGCTATAATATAATTATAATTTATATTGTAGCTATATTAGGGTTTATTTTACAGGAAAGTATTTAGCTTTAAATAGGAATAATTTATTTAATAAGAGTTAATTTATTTAGTTAGATTTAAATTATATTTAACTTAGGGGGGTGTTAGTGTTAGGGTTAGACTTAGCTTTAGGGGTTAATACATTTATTAGAATAGCGGTGAGCTCCAGTCGGCAGATTAGGGGTTAATGTTTGAAATTAGGTGTCGGCGATGTTAGGGAGGGCAGATTAGGGGTTAATACTATTTATTATAGGGTTAGTGAGGCGGATTAGGGGTTAATAACTTTATAATAATAGCGGTGCGGTCCGCTCGGCAGATTAGGGGTTAATAAGTGTAGGCAGGTGGAGGCGACGTTGTGGGGGGCAGATTAGGGGTTAATAAATATAGGGGTCGGCGATGTTAGGGCAGCAGATTAGGGGTACATAGGGATCATATAAGTAGCGGCGGTTTACGGAGCAGAAGAGTAGGGGTTAATAATAATATGCAGGGGTCAGCGATAGCGGGGGCGGCAGATTAGGGGTTAATAAGTGTAAGGTTAGGGGTGTTTAGACTCGGGGTACATGTTAGGTGCAGACGTAGGAAGTGTTTCCCCATAGCAAACAATGGGGCTGTGTTAGGAGCTGAACGCGGCTTTTTTGCAGGTGTTAGGTTTTTTTTCAGCTCAAACAGCCCCATTGTTTTCTATGGGGGAATCGTGCACGAGCACGTTTTTGAGGCTGGCTGCTTGCGTAAGCAACTCTGGTATCGAGAGTTGAAGCTGCGTTAAATATGCTCTACGCTCCTTTTTTGGAGCCTAACGCAGCCTTTATGTGGACTCTCAATACCAGAGTTATTTTTATGGTGCGGCCAGAAAAAAGCCGGCGTTAGCTACGCGGGTCCTTACCGACAACAGTAAGAGACAGTGGACAACTACAAACATACTGAATTAAGGCCAAAATCAACGTTCTACCCCATAAACAACAAAGGGACTGCAATTGAAGCCTTCAAAACTGTAGTATGCAGGAAAATACATGACATACAGTCTAAAAAATATAAACACAGAAGACAAAATTTGTCAGGGAAACAATTAGAGACCATCAAGAAATTAGAACACAATTAAAACCTGACTATAAAACCCACGAATAAAGGTGGAGGGATTGTTGTCACGAATAGAAATGACTATGAAGTGGAAAATAAACGCATTCTCAGCGATAACATCACCTACTATGGATTAACGGAGAACCTGGTGGACATATATAAAAAAGAACTGACAAATCTATTAAAGAAGGCCAAAGAGGAAGGTATATTGGATGACAAAAAATACAACCCCTGTGTACTAGACCCTGTTATAGTATATGCAAGTTCAAAGGGGAACACACCCCACCAGTATCACTTTTTATTTACCTCTCTCTAATCAAGAAAGACTAAGATATGTACATACTAGGGGGCGTATATTATATTTTATTTTGTTATATTATTTTATTATACTATTTTATGATATTTTATGATATTAACAATTTCGTCACATAGAAGATACGATTAAACAAGTTCCTCCCTAAATATATCTATGAAGCTCCTGTTAGCCATATTTAAGCTAAAATTCAAGGTCGTATAAATTCATATATGATATTGACTCCAAACACCAATGACTTGTCATAAGCTGAATGGGACACCAACACTTATTTTTCTCTTGAGTGCATTCACAGTTCTAGATAACTAAGGTAGTTTCCATATTCTTCTTTTAGAGATTCCTTCCAAGTTAACTTTGGCTTCCGTTTAGAATATATTTAGTCACTATGAGACCGGGCTCTCTTTATATATATCTCTATATATTTCCACGAAACAACACTGCATCGCTGTAGTTTTTAAATACACAATTTTTATACACAGTTTAATTTCCTATGTATAATGCTGCTACAATGATACCCTAGTTTAAATATAGGTGAAGCTTAACTCTATTCCCTTTCCAATTTCCTTGCTGATTTCATTGAATAAATAAATCTTGCCTTTGATGTTGATTTATCATGTCACATATCACAATATATTTTTAGGGCTTCTTTGTTAAGCCATTGCCGACTATCAAGTGTCATTTACCGAACCTTATCCACTTAACAAATGGAAGAAAGAAGCTAGTAAGATTTAACACCTAGAAAACCCAAACATAAGAATAATGGTGTAAAGTACACACAGGACGAACCGATCACAGCTCCCTTGTTACCACCATTATGACAGATAGATAAACATAGAAGCAAGGTCCAATGAAATTGGACCTTTCATACACACCCATGGTTTTATACATCAGATTATATTGTAACCCTACAAAACAATATAAAGATTTACTAATATACATAATTCTATATGCTAGATGTAATAACATATTTACACAAATAGTGCAGGAAAGTTTAATAACTAATTGTCCAGTTACAACTGTATTTCATTATTGTTTTAAGATACCAAAGGATTCATAAAATCCCCCAGGGCAACTAATCATAGCAATTGTTAACCCACTTAATGAACATCTATCACACATCATTGACACCTTTCTTTAACCACTTGTTAAGAATCTTCCAAGTTTTTATACAAGATACTACTTCATTTATGGTTAAACTTAAGGATGTCAAATGGAAACCAACATATAGATTTCTTGTAGTTGATGTAACATCTTTGTACACCTCGATTCAACACGAGAAGAGATTTAAGGCTATCTCATATTTTCTTGACCATCATAGAAGCCACTAAACTATTTCTTCTAAAATCAATATAATAATTACTCACACACAATTTCTTTATGTTTGAGGGGGCTTTCTACCTGCAGAGATGTGGAAATGAAATACTATGGGGACAAAGTTTGCCCTTGTTATGCCAACCTGTTAATGGGTTGGTGGGAGCAGTTCCATATCTATGGAGATGGAAACCCCCATCAAACTCAGATAATAACATATCTTCGGTACATAGATGATTTGTTTTTTATCTTTGATGGTCCTGAAGAAATGGCTGATTTATTCTGCAAGTATTTGAATTGTAACAGATATGGTATATCATTGACAGGAGAGCATAATGATACTGTAGGGAAAGAAACAATTAAAACAGATTTATACCGTAAACACACAACAGGGAATATAATCTTAACATTTCAATCATGCCATCCACGCCACACAATTTGTGGCATACCAAATGGGCAATACATAAGAGCAAAACAAAATTACACAACACAAGAAATGTATAGTAAACAAGCAAATTAAATTACTAAGGCCTAGATTTGGAGTTTGGCGGTAGCCGTGAAAACCAGCGTTAGAGGCTCCTAACGCTGGTTTTAGGCTACCGCCGGTATTTGGAGTCACTCAAAAAAGGGTCTAACGCTCACTTTTCAGCCGCGACTTTTCCATACCGCAGATCCCCTTACGTCAATTGCGTATCCTATCTTTTCAATGGGATCTTTCTAACTCCGGTATTTAGAGTCGTGTCTGAAGTGAGCGTTAGAATTCTAACGACAAAACTCCAGCCGCAGAAAAAAGTCAGTAGTTAAGAGCTTTCTGGGCTAACGCCGGTTCATAAAGCTCTTAACTACTGTGCTCTAAAGTACACTAACACCCATAAACTACCTATGTACCCCTAAACCGAGGCCCCCCCACATCGCCGCCACTCGATTAAATTTTTTTAACCCCTAATCTGCCGACCGCCACCTACGTTATACTTATGTACCCCTAATCTGCTGCCCCTAACACCGCTGACCCCTATATTATATTTATTAACCCCTAACCTGCCCCCCACAATGTCGCAGCCAGCTACCTACAATAATAAACCCCTAATCTGCTGACCGCAAAGAGCCGCCACCTACATTATAGCTATGTACCCCTAATCTGCTGCCCCTAACACCGCCGACCCCTATATTATATTTATTAACCCCTAACCTGCCCCCCACAATGTCGCAGCCAGCTACCTACAATAATAAACCCCTAATCTGCCGACCGCAAAGAGCCGCCACCTACATTATAGCTATGTACCCCTAATCTGCTGCCCCTAACACCGCCGACCCCTATATTATATTTATTAACCCCTAATCTGCCCCCCACAACGTCGCCTCCACCTGCCTACACTTATTAACCCCTAATCTGCCGAGCGGACCGCACCGCTATCATAATAAAGTTATTAACCCCTAATCCGCCTCACTAACCCTATAATAAATAGTATTAACCCCTAATCTGCCCTCCCTAACATTGCCGACACCTAACTTCAAACATTAACCCCTAATCTGCCGACTGGAGCTCACCGCTATTCTAATAAATGTATTAACCCCTAAAGCTAAGTCTAACCCTAACACCCCCCTAACTTAAATATAATTTAAATCTAACAAAATAAATTAACTCTTATTAAATAAATTATTCCTATTTAAAGCTAAATACTTACCTGTAAAATAAATCCTAATATAGCTACACTATAAATTATAATTATATTATAGCTATTTTAGGATTAATATTTATTTTACAGGTAACTTTGTATTTATTTTAACCAGGTATAATAGCTATTAAATAATTAAGAACTATTTAATAGCTAAAATAGTTAAATTAATTACAAAATTACCTGTAAAATAAATCCTAACCTAAGTTACAATTAAACCTAACACTATACTATCATTAAATTAATTAAATAAAATACCTACAATTACCTACAATTAAACCTAACACTACACTATCAATACATTAATTAAATACAATACCTAAAAATAACTACAATGAAATAAACTAACTAAAGTACAAAAAATAAAAAAGAACTAAGTTACAAAAAATAAAAAAATATTTACAAACATAAGAAAAATCTTACAACAATTTTAAACTAATTACACCTACTCTAAGCCCCCTAATAAAATAACAAAGCCCCCCAAAATAAAAAATGCCCTACCCTATTCTAAATTAATAAAGTTCAAAGCTCTTTTACCTTACCAGCCCTGAACAGGGCCCTTTGCGGGGCATGCCCCAAAGAATTCAGCTCTTTTGCCTGTAAAAAAAAACATACAATACCCCCCCCCCCAACATTACAACCCACCACCCACATACCCCTAATCTAACCCAAACCCTCCTTAAATAAACCTAACACTAAGCCCCTGAAGATCTCCCTACCTTGTCTTCACTTCACCGGGTTCAGCGATCGGTCCAGAAGAGGGTCCGAAGTCTTGATCCAAGCGGAGCAAGAAGAGGTCCTCCATCCGGTAGAAGTCTTCATCCAAGCGGGGCAGAAGAGGTCTTCCATCCGATTGAAGTCATCATCCAAGTGGGATCTTCTATAGTCATCCATCCGGAGCGGCAGCATCCTGAAGACCTCCGACGCAGAACATCCATCCTGGCTGACGACTGAACGACGAATGACGGTTCCTTTAAATGACGTCATCCAAGATGGCGTCCCTCGAATTCCGATTGGCTGATAGGATTCTATCAGCCAATCGGAATTAAGGTAGGAATATTCTGATTGGCTGATGGAATCAGCCAATCAGAATCAAGTTCAATCCGATTGGCTGATCCAATCAGCCAATCGGATTGAACTTGATTCTGATTGGCTGATTATAATAATAGCGGTGCGGTCCGCTCTGCAGATTAGGGGTTAATAAGTGTAGGCAGGTGGAGGCGACGTTGTGGGGGGCAGATTAGGGGTTAATAAATATAATATAGGGGTCGGCGATGTTAGGGCAGCAGATTAGGGGTACATAGGGATAATGTAAGTAGCGGCGGTTTACAAAGCAGCAGATTAGGGGTTAATAATAATATGCAGGGGTCAGCGATAGCGGGGGCGGCAGATTAGGGGTTAATAAGTGTAAGGTTAGGGGTGTTTAGACTCGGGGTACATGTTAGAGTGTTAGGTGCAGACGTAGGAAGTGTTTCCCCATAGGAAACAATGGTGCTGCGTTAGGAGCTGAACGCTGCTTTTTTGCAGGTGTTAGGTTTTTTTTCAGCTCAAACAGCCCCATTGTTTCCTATGGGGGAATCGTGCACGAGCACGTTTTTGAGGCTGGCTGCTTGCGTAAGCAACTCTGGTATCGAGAGTTGAAGTTGTGTTAAATATGCTCTACGCTCCTTTTTTGGAGCCTAACGCAGCCTTTATGTGGACTCTCAATACCAGAGTTATTTTTATGGTGCGGCCAGAAAAAAGCCAGTGTTAGCTTTTCGGGTCGTTACCGACAAAACTCTAAATCTAGCCGTAAATGTTTAAATAACAGAGGGTAAAGTCATACAATTTTGAGTAAAGCCAGACAAGAAGTTGATAATATTCACAGAGAAGATCTTCTAAAATATAAAAATAGGGGGGCGGAGCCTGGAGCTCAAGGTGAATGGCGGTGTAATCTGTGAGCTCCGCTAAACACTGCTGTATTATACCTTATATATGGGCTAATCGTTACCCAGTACAGGCGGTGAGATGACAGGAGAAGTGCTGTAGCCTGAATAGCAGCATCAGAGAGACTGATTTGACCGACACAGGACCGGACAAGCCACAGATACAAGACGGAGCAAGTAGAACCGCCCGCCATCTTGGCCATGTGGCCTAACAAACAGAAGCTAACAACAGAGGCTATGATCTGACTATCGAAGCAAACACAATGGCGGTAAGACAATGAGAGCCGGACCCTGACCGCACATATATTTAGGCAAAGTGGAGCCGAACTGACAGTTACACAGTCGAACTAAGTAGCGACCGAGGAGGTGATAGGCCTCTGCTTCCAGCCTAACTAACAAGACGACTGGTGATCCCGCTACCGGGATATTGCAAATAGAAAGTGTAGCACCGCTCAAAAGCTAAAAGCTACGAATATTACTATAAAGGGACAAACAATCTCTTGAAGGTGACACACAACATAAGGTCTGAAAAGTTTAGCTACTATGGCCTACTCTGTCCTAGCACAAACCTTCTCTTTTTTAAAATAAAAGGAAACAACAGATACTGACAAGTGCTGCAGGAACATAATCATTTGGAAACCTGTGACACACAATATATCTATATGGGACTCAAACTCTCTTAACTGATAATGCTAGTGAATTAAATATGCACTACAGAGATATGCAAACTACAATACTATTAAAGCAACATATTTAAGAAACAGAAGCGTATCTCTATATATACCACTATATTAATATAAGCACAGCAGAACCACGCTTTATCACAATTGACGCCCATTAACCTACTACTATCCTATTATGAAATAATACCTAGATCTGCGCATGTAATTCACAACAAAAGCAGCTGAAATAAAATCAGAAAGATAGTGAAATGCAGAGATAGTTTTGTCACAGACGACATCAGCCTACTGTAATATTCCATAAACGGAATTAAGCCAACAAGCAGGTGAAAGATAAAAATACAGTACCACCCTACCTAAAATGGAGTGAGATCATAGTACACAGCAGAGAGGGTAATACAGTACAGATCAACAACCTCAAACTAAAACTGCTATTATTTTTCTCCATCAGAGACGAATTCTGATCAGCAACTATGGCGGCGAGAAAACATAACAAATCTTCTCAAGGCCCTAAAACACCAGCTGCTAATTTATTTTTTAAACCTGCAAAAGAAAAGGAGACAATAAACAACACTACAGCAGAAGATATGGACTCTGACTCAGATTCACAGTTCGCTGAGGAGGACTCCATTCCTGTCACTAAAGCTGACCTTAGGTCGTTGGTATCTAAAAAAGATATTGATAAAAATTTCAATAAGCTATGGGAAAAATTTGACGCATTCCAGAACACTGTGACTGACAGTCTAACAGAAATAAAACAGGACGTAACAGATCTAGGCTCCAGAGTAGCGGCACTAGAAGAGGCAGAAGCCTCGGTAGCAGAAGAACTCACGAATGTTACCATGCAACTCACAACACAACAACAAGAGGTCTCTGAGATACAAGACAAACTAGAAGATCTTGAAAACAGAACTCGGAGGTGCAATCTAAGATTAAAAGGAATACCGGAATCTGTTACAACAGATGAATTGAGCACCTACCTGCATCAACTCTTCCAAGCTATCTCAGGTGAGGTGAATGATGACAAATACCAGCTGGAAAGGGCCCATAGAGCACTAAGACCCAAACCAAAAGAAGAAGCACCCCCTAGGGATGTGGTGGTCAAATTCTACAGATTCCCAGAAAAGGAAGAAATCCTTACAGCAGCAAGAAAGAACCCTACATTCAAATTCCAAGGATCAGTGATTCAATTCTACCAAGATCTCTGCATCAAAACGCTACAAAGAAGAAGCGAACTGAGACCACTCACCACGCTACTGAGGAAACACCAAATCAGATACAGATGGGGGTTCCCTTTCAACCTAAACATTCTACACAACGGCCGATCACTGAGCCTAAAAGAACCAGATGAGATACCAATGATCTGCAAGCAACTATCACTGGAACCGCCGGAACTACCGCAACTGGAACAAGCAAAAGATTCGGCACAGCAATCATCTAGGACTAAACAACTGAATAAACAAAGATGGTCCAAAGTGACAAAGAAGAAATCCAAGACATGAGACTTTGATTCTACATATAACAACGTGCTCATCTACCTGTGAAGAAACAGGAGATACAGATCAAGGAGTCCAGGAACTACAAAAGTTAAACGATATTCATTGTTGAAAATTGTTTGAGAACTAAACTGTTGGTAACAGAAACAGGGTAAACCTGAACATTTTTTAGGCCCGACGTCAGCATCCCAGCAGTGGGAGCAAACAACCACTCATATAGTGGATGATGTAAAGAGGGGGGGGAGGGTGGGATTGAAGGTTTTCTACATTTCTTATGTTTTACTCCTACATGCAGTTTTTAAATGTGGGAGATACCAGTTCTCTATTGTTTTTTTTGTTCTCACTCAATGTACCACAATTATTTTGTTGAAAACATCATGTAATTTAACTGTTCTTGCTTTTGTTTTCGCTCAGCTATTTTGCCTCTCCTACTCAAGTAACTTACCTAGAAACAAAGGGCCTCATCTAGAGTCACTAAGGAGAACGGCAGAAATATTGGTAGAGGCGGATCCGGGGGTGAGAGTCCCTGACTTCAAACTGTAAGTGATGTATGTTGACATACGTTTGATATCACATAATGTTAGGGGCCTTAACACAGACCTAAAAAGACGGACGGCACTGGCCCAATATCTTAAAATTAAGGCTAATATAATCTTCCTACAAGAGACTCACTTCACCAAAGACGTAGTTCCAAAATATTGGGCCAGAAACTTTACTCAACACTATCATTCAACGACAGACAAAAAGAAGCGGGGGGTCTCGATACTGATACACCAATCCCTGGGCTTAGCAGTGGAGGAGACGATCAGGGACCCAGAAGGGAGGTTCTTAATAGTCAGAGGTAGACAAAGAGACAAGCAAATTGTTTTATGCAATATCTACGCTCCCAATGAGACGCAAATCTCTTT
Source organism: Bombina bombina (assembly GCF_027579735.1). Classification (NCBI taxonomy): domain Eukaryota; kingdom Metazoa; phylum Chordata; class Amphibia; order Anura; family Bombinatoridae; genus Bombina; species Bombina bombina. The sequence continues at coordinate 241,134,108 of NC_069504.1, read as the reverse complement.
TTTCACACACATCTCCTATCTGCTTACCCAATGGACGCAAGATAGGATCCTACTGGGGGGTGATTTTAATATAGAACTATATAAATTCCAAGGTGCAGACCAGCACAAACTGACCCAAAAACAACTTAGGCATAACTCTATGGTAAAAAAAATAAAGGAGATTTTTCTGTCCCACAATATTCTAGACTCCTGGGACACTCTTTATGGGAGAACACTAGACTACACTTACTATTCCCATGCTCACAAAACGTACTCAAAATTGGACTATGTTTACTTAAGCCAGATATGGCTCCCTGATTTGGCATCCTCTACTATCCATGCTTGCGCTTGGTCAGACCACTCTATAGTCCAAATTCACATTAAAGAAACATTCCAAATCAGCACAGCACGCTCTTGGAGCTATGACCCTTCTGTGCTACAACAACCAGGTATACTTAACTCCATCTCACAAGCAATGACAGAATACTGGGCACTAAACACGGGTTCCACCTCTAATCCGATTAGTACATGGGCAGCACATAAACCTTTTATTAGGGGATTACTCATAAAAGAAAAGGCAGCTCTCACCAAAGCTAACAGATCTCAAATAGACTCTCTACAGGCTCAAATAGACACACTCACAAAACTACATCAACGAGACCAATCAGAAACACTGTTCCAAGAACTACAAGCAAAGAGAGTAGAATTATCAACGATTATGAATAGGGCATCTCTAAGGGCTGCACACAGACTGAAAGCAAATTACTTTCTCTACTCTAACAAGCCAGATAAGTACCTAGCACATAAACTTAGAGAACAGACGAAATCCTTTTCTATTCCAATCCTGCAAAAAAATAACGGCACATACACCTCAAATCCCCAAGAAATAGCTGACAGCTTTGCTCAATATTACGCACAACTTTATGACGGAAACAAAACGACGCAAAACGATAAAACGAAGCAGACACTACATAGATTCCTAGATGAGGCTAAATTAACACCTATTGATAAAACGATTAGGGACGAACTGAATGCTGAGGTGTCAGCCAGGGAGGTCCTTATAGCCATCAAGGAGCTCAAGCCAGGAAAAGCACCTGGTCCAGATGGATTCCCAGGTGAATACTATCAACTTTTTAAATCAACTCTAGTCCCACATGTTGTAACATTTTGTAACAATATCCTACAAGGTAAAGCAATCCCAACAGAAATTTTACAGGCTAAGATAGTGGTAATTCCTAAACCAGGACGAAACCCACAGCTATGCCAAAGTTATAGGCCCATATCCTTAATCAACCAAGATATAAAGATTTTTAGCAAAATTTTGGCAAATAGACTCAAATCACATCTGCCGACCCTCATTCACCCAGACCAAGTGGGATTTATACCCGGAAGAGAAGCTCCTGACAATATAAGACGTACAATCTCCCTGGTTGACTATCTCCATAAGACAAAAACGCCTTCTCTGGTCCTGTCCTTGGACGCAGAGAAGGCGTTTGACAGAATAGACTGGGTTTTTATGTTTGAGGTCTTGAGTAAATTGGGATTTAATGGACCATTTGTTCAGGCTATAAAAAGTATATATTCTAATCCTACTGCCCACATTAGAGCGGCAGGCTACCAATCCAAGAGGATTGACATCCAAAATGGGACAAGACAGGGATGCCCCTTATCGCCACTTTTATTTGCCCTATGCATAGAGCCCCTAGCAGCAGTGATTCGCTTGACCCCAGAAATACACGGAGTATCGTTAGGTAACGAGGAATTTAAAATTTCTCTATTTGCAGATGACATCCTCCTTACCCTGACCAAGCCACTGGAATCCCTACCCCATTTATACCGTATTTTACAAGAGTATGCTGATATATCAGGATACAAAATAAATCAGGAAAAATGCGAGGCACTATCTATCGCTCTCCCTGACCACACTAAAAAGATTATTGCCACCAATTTTCTGTTTGAGTGGGCTACAGGGGCAATTAAATATTTAGGAGTTAAGCTGTCGGTCGATACATCAAACCTATACAAACTAAATTATGCACCTTTGTATAAAATAATCAGAAAGGAAATTAAAAAATGGAAAACTGGAGGTTTCTCCTGGTACGGCCGGTTGTCGGCGGTCAGGATGAACGTCCTCCCTAGGCTATTGTATTTTTTCAGGGCCCTGCCGATTAAGATCCCACTACCAGAATTAAATAAACTTCAGATGGATCTGATTAGATTCATAAGAGGAAATAAAAAAGCTAGGATACCTTCACAAGTATTACTGCAACATAAACATCTAGGGGGAGTAGGGGTACCAAATCTGCTTAATTATTATCAAGCAGCGAGATTAGCACAGACCACCTTAATGAGCAAAAAACAAAAAGAATTGATCTGGGTAAGGGTGGAGACTCTAATAGCAGGTTACAAACAATCAGAAGATATACTTTGGGAACACCCGAAAGATATCCTCAAACTAACTACAGCCTCAAAAATAACTGGGGAAATGATGTCAATGTGGCACCTGTTAACTAGCAAACTAAAACTTTTACCATCTGACTCATTAATAAAGCCATTAAGGACACTGTTGAACCCTGAACATCAGGTACTAATCGATAAATGGGCAAATAAGGGGCTCTATAGACTGGCAGACTTTCTTCACAAAGGGAAATTAGCTACTTACCAACAAATACAAGACAAAATACTACCAGACAAACTGCACTGGTTCCTATACCTACAGATTGCATCTGCTATAAATAAGGCCCTACCTAAACAACCTAGACAGCACACAACGACATTAGAGAAGCTGTGTAGTACTGATTCCCGGCATAAAGGTATGATCTCTACCCTATACATATCATTACAATCAACCAAACATTCTTCCAAATCTCCTTTAATGGAGAAATGGGAAAGAGATACCAAAATAACACACTCCAAAGAGGAATGGGAAGACATCTTTAAGAACTCAGGGAGAGGTATGATCAGTGCAGATTTGAAAGAAAATTGCATCAAAACTGTTTATAGGTGGTATCTCACTCCAATGGTCACCTCACACTACACTCAAGCTGGCAGTAGAAATTGCTATAGAGGATGCGAGGAGGCAGGAACATACATACATATGTGGTGGGAATGCCCTCGGGTACAACTGCTATGGGCTAAGTTATCTAAACTGTTGAGTGAGGTGCTCTCAGAAAACATCACTCTGACCGCGACCCAAGCTTTATTAAATGAACATATAAAACCCTTCAATTCAGCCACAAACACATTTATACACATTCTCTGTACAGCTACCAGGATATGTGTGGCACGTTACTGGAAGGTAGGGACACCCACATGGGGAGAGATTATGGAAAAAATTAATTTAATTCACAAGCTATCTGAAACAGCCTCATTCATACAAGCTAACCACGAGCAATTTTTGAAGATCTGGAATTACTGGATCTTAAATGGACACTAACCCGACATAGACTGAGAGGATAGACACACAACTGACTAAACACCAAGATAAGACCCATAACACCCCGGGGGTGGGAGGAAGACAAGCGACTGCAGATAGCTAGAACTAGACAAGAAAGGTTGGACTCTCCCCCCGGAATGATGGCAGGTGGAATGGAGGAACAGGCAAGTTGAAAGTTTAAGGATACATTGAGTGAGGGGGGAAGGGGAAAGTTTAAAGTTTACTGTTGATTGTTGCTATAATTTAATTAAGGGGAGGGTTAGAAAGAAAAGTTTTTTAAGAAAATACAGGAGAAGTGACATGGTGAGAAAGGGGTTATTAAGGAAAATTTCAAATCTTCTGATAACGATCTGTTATGCCCCCTAATCCATGGTGCTAATGTGGAGCGCAGGTATAATCACACTAACTATTAGAACCTACAGATCTGACTACCCAACCATCAACTACTCCACTGAGGAACTTTGCTTTCTTCAAACTCTGATAGTGGAAACATAAAAAGCATCAGAGACTTCTATCTGAGAGACATTTTTCAGAGACATTTTTCAGAAAAGGGAGATGTAGATATGTATATGAAAAATGTGAAAGGTGTGATATACCGTGTATATGTTTGTTGCAATAAAAAATTATTTCAATTAAAATATAAAAATAGGAGATTTGGTAAAGAACAAAAGCACATTTTATTACTACATACAGTTTAGAATATAGCAAAATATGTAATATTGTTAAAGAATCTTTACCGATACTATACACTGATCCAATACTCAAGGATATATTGCAATTATATTGGGGTGCAATTTTCAATATGTGGGGTAAACAAAAAGACCCCTTAAGGATAGATTTCTAGAACATCCTAGAATATGTATGATCTATTGGGATACTGATTCTGATACAACAGTGGCAAGACATTTCAGGGATCAACATAATTCAGATGTTAAATTGCTAACTGTACAGGGAATTGATCATGTTCTAGTATGGAAAAGAGGGGGTGCAATAGAGAAAATAAAGTTAATCTACGCTAAATATTTTGGATCTTTACACTTCAAACTACTGTTCCATTAGGCTTAAATACACCAGGACATTGCATAATATCAACTTCTATGGACAAGTAAAAACCCTTGCTTGCTCTTCAGCACAAAACTGCAAGATTAAACTTTGCTAACAACATAAAAAGCCTGATGAATACTTGGAGCACATTATTTGGTAAGATAGCCAAGACCAAGATACAATTTTTCGGCTCAGATGGGGTGCAGCATCTTTGGTGTGAACCTGGTCAGGATTATTACAGTGAATGCATAGTCCCAACAGTGAATCATGGTGGTGGGAGTATGACGATATTGGGCTGCATGACTGCAAAAGGTGTTGGGGAGATGACATTTATAGATGGCACCATGAATGCCTGCAACATACCAAAATACTGGCTGACAAGATGACTCTCAGTCTCCAGAAGTTTGGCAGAGGACGAATATTCCAGCATGATAACAATCCAAAGCACACTGCCAAAATCATAAAGGAGTTTCTAAAGGAGAAACAAGTAAAAATTATGACCTGACCAAGTATGTCACCTGACTTGAATCCAGTAGAACACCTTTGTTTTTTTTTAAAGAGAATGGTAGAGCAACCCAACCCCTCCAGCTAAGAGCAGCTGAAAAAAAAATATTTCTGAAGTAGGGAAGAATTCATCTCTCCAGAAATTTGTACAACACTGGTTTCCTCCATGCCAAGGAGGATTGAGTCTGTCATCAAAAATAAAGGTGGACATGCTAAGTATTGAAAAAAATAAAAGATTTGAAACTCATTAATGAAAGGTGCACTGACTTTTGTTGCATTGATTTCCTGGTTTGGGGCCGGTATTTTTAATATAGTAAATCTAAACTGTTAGTTTTTAATTTTACATAAGAGCAAATACCCTACTGTAAAACTTAGATGTAGTATAGTATATATATATATATATATATATATATATATATATATATATATATATATATATATATATATATATATATATATATATATATATATATATATAAAAAAAGATACGGAGGGGACGCAATTGCTATGAGCTTCTAGAAAAGGGCCATATAGTTCCAAAATAAATACTAGTATGGCTGCAATTGAATTTGTGGTGCAGACCCTTAAATAAATTTCATGGTTTAGTAAGAAAGAGAAAATCCTGGAAAAAATAGATGCCAGGATAAAAGACAGGGAAATCAGCACTCTTTTAAAAAAAGTTTTATTAAGCTCAAAAAAATATATATAATACTGTGTATCCAAAATGAAAGCTGTAGTGGTTTCAAGAGAGATCAATCTCTGACAGTTTAATCCTAGGACAAAATTATCTTAGGAATATACTTAGCAATAGGTAAATACACAAATGACCAAGTAGTGTGTGTAATAGAAACATAAAACATAATAATTAACAAACCTGACCGGTCAGGGGTAAGTGTTCAAGCATGAACAGGATATATTAATAAAAGACATAACTTCTATTAAATATTAGACAAGGGTATCTCATTGTACTCACAATGCTATACATGCAATATATGTCTTGGGGAAACTATAGTCAGACTGCTATTTCTTACTGCAGTCGGCACCTTGTAGAAATATAAGGCAAACTGCCGAGCAGATATCAAACTGGGAACAAGAAAGTTTCTTTCTGACTATGTACCTCAAGATATAATTCAGGTATATATGATACAAGTTTGAGCATAAGCAATGTAATAATTGTACAAAGTATTACTGAGATATATTAGTGAGGAACAATTATCAAACTACTACACCCTGCTGTGTACGGCACCTTATCAGATAAGGCTTAATGCCGGGCAGGTATAGTGATGGGATCTAAGTAGTTACTGATAATGTGCCTCAAAATATTTACATATGTCTGTACATAAACAAGCAAGCATTAAAAAGCAGAGATGGAGTATGCTCAGCAATGATTAGTACTAAGCAAGTAGTAGCGTGATGCTTGAAAAGTCATTGCAGAGGTCCTTAGCTTAAGGTCATATATGCATAAGGTGAAAAGTCATGAAAAAGTGACAAGCATTGTGTAGAGTTGCAGATCAAGTATGCTAGATGTTAGTATGCTGTAAGCGATAGATAGAAATCACAGACTCTTATATATAGAGTGGCTTCTGTTTCCACCCTCTCTGCAGGGTAACGATATCCAAGTCTAACATCAGTATGCCTATTTGTCAGGCCAAGTTATAGCTGCATACGACCTGTCTCCTGTCAAGTCCTCAGACTGATGCTTGTTATATAGTCATCAGTGGTTTTCCCGGGATCTCCAAACTTTTCCTAGATGCGATGCTTGTCTTGTATCTCAGTTCAGTGGCGTTCACCCTGACGAAGCCCGACACACCCAACGGGTGAAACGCGCGTCGGCATTGGATGAGCCGACACGGTGCATGTGGTCAGTGTGAACGCCACTAAACGGAGATACAAGACAAGCATCGCATCTAGGAAAAGTTTGGAGATCCCGGGAAAACCACTGATGACTATATAACAAGCATCAGTCTGAGGACTTGACAGGAGACAGGTCGTATGCAGCTATAACTTGGCCTGACAAATAGGCAAACTGATGTTAGACTTGGATATCGTTACCCTGCAGAGAGGGTGGAAACAGAAGCCACTCTATATATAAGAGTCTGTGATTTCTATCTATCGCTTACAGCATACTAACATCTAGCATACTTGATCTGCAACTCTACACAATGCTTGTCACTTTTTCATGACTTTTCACCTTATGCATATATGACCTTAAGCTAAGGACCTCTGCAATGACTTTTCAAGCATCACGCTACTACTTGCTTATTACTAATCATTGCTGAGCATACTCCATCTCTGCTTTTTAATGCTTGCTTGTTTATGTACAGACATATGTAAATATTTTGAGGCACATTATCAGTAACTACTTAGATCCCATCACTATACCTGCCCGGCATTAAGCCTTATCTGATAAGGTGCCGTACGCAGCAGGGTGTAGTAGTTTGATAATTGTTCCTCACTAATATATCTCAGCAATACTTTGTACAATTATTACATTGCTTTTGCTCAAACTTGTATCATATATACCTGAATTATATCTTGAGGTACATAGTCAGAAAGAAACTTTCTTGTTCCCAGTTTGATATCTGCTCGGCAGTTTGCCTTATATTTCTACAAGGTGCCGACTGCAGTAAGAAATAGCAGTCTGACTATAGTTTCCCAAGACATATACTGCATGTATAGCATTGTGAGTACAATGAGATACCCTTGTCTAATATTTAATAGAAGTTATGTCTTTTATTAATATATCCTGTTCATGCTTGAACACTTACCCCTGACCGGTCAGGTTTGTTAATTATTATGTTTTATGTTTCTATTACACACACTACTTGGTCATTTGTGTATTTACCTATTGCTAAGTATATTCCTAAGATAATTTTGTCCTAGGATTAAACTGTCAGAGATTGATCTCTCTTGAAACCACTACAGCTTTCATTTTGGATACACAGTATTATATATTTTTTTTTGAGCTTAATAAAACTTTTTTAAAAGAGTGCTGATTTCTCTGTCTTTTATCCTGGCATCTATTTTTTCCAGGATTTTCTCTTTCTTACTAAACCATGAAATATATATATATATATATATATATAAGCAAATTGTGGTCACCAAGCACTCACGTTGTACATATGATGCCTAGGTGCAGTGCATAAAGACAATATAAACAAAAGCAGAGACCGCACTCATAGGTCTTATTTTCACCACCACTGTGGACTTTATTCAATCTGTAACGTTTCGGGGTTTCCCCCTTTGTCAAACATAACATATAACATAGTGCAAGCCCTTTATATACATAAATAAAATCTCTCTTACCCCAGGTGCAAACAAGAAAATGCCTCCATTGTGATCCGTGAAGCAGACAAGGGTGGAGCACTGGTCATCCAAGACTACGTTTGCTACAAAAAAGAGATCATGTCACAGTTGGAGGACAGCAAGGTATATGAAAAGTTACCAAATAATCCTACCCAAAAATTCAAGAGCAGGATTGATGAGTACTTGAATCAACTAAAGAATGAAGATCAGATCTCGTCAAGTCTATTGTCATATCTGCAAGTTGAACACCCTATTGTACCCGTCTTATACACCTTACCGAAGGTACATAAACACCCGAGTAAACCACCTGGCAGGCCCATAGTGTCTGCCAGGGGATCCATACTACAGCCCATTGCCATCTATTTGGACAAAATGCTGCAACCATTTGTACAGATGATCCCATCGTATCTTAAAGATTCGATTGAACTGATAAAAATCTTACAGAAGCTAAGTGACATCAGAGATACAGATATACTGGTCACCCTGGACGTGACCAGTTTATACACGGTGATTCCTCACAATGAGGGTATACATGCGGTTAGAAAAGAACTATTTAGACATCCTTATGTGGGACCACCCACAGATACTGTGATACAGCTACTTCAATTCTGTCTACGAATGAATTACTTCAAATTTGAGACACAGTATTACTTGCAAACAGCAGGAACTGCCATGGGCTCAAATGTGGCCCCAACGTATGCCGACATTTTTTTAGGGGCCTTTGAAAGAGAACATCCGAAAACATTTGAGGACAGCCACATCATCATATTCAAGAGGTACATTGATGATCTATTTTTAATATGGCGTGGTGCCCAACAAGATCTGAATGACTGGTTTGATAATCTCAATCAATTGTCGGTGGATTTGAAGTTCAAAATAACGCATCATTGTGAAGTGATTGACTTTTTGGATTTAAGAGTGAAAAAATCAACTGGCAAATTATGCACTGAACTTTTTACCAAGCCAACAGATCGCAATTCAATGCTCCTTTATACAAGTTGTCACCCCGCAGGTATAAAAAAAGCGTTACCTATATCACAGTTCCACAGGGTGGTAAGAAATAATTCAACCAGAGAAGGTAAGGAAGAACAACTCACCAACATGTATCAAAAATTTAAAGAAAGGAGATATGAGGATGAGGTGTTACAAGAAGCCTATGCCCAAGCTGTGAATATGATGCAAGATCAAGCTCTAACCAGCAGTGAACAAAATAAGGACCAACAAACCATGGACAGATTAACATTTGTCACTGAATACAGTCCGGACAAGAGAGATTTCAGAGGTGTTTTAGATGAACATTGGAAAATCATATCAAGCAATAAAACGTTACCTCTGCAAGAAACTAGACCCCCAATGATCAGCTATCGGAGGGGCAAATCTCTAAGGGACATGCTAATGCGTCCTGATATGACTCAGGCTTACATGAGTTCTACATGGCTAAGACAGGGCAAGAAAATTGGATGTTTTAAATGTTTGGGCTGCACGACATGCAGTGCACTAATACAGTGTAGTGAATTCACACATCCATGGACCAACAAGAGGTTCAAAATTAAGTACCGTGTGACCTGTACAACGGTTTTCATCGTATATCTGTTACATTGTATCTGTGGCAGGTTTTACGTTGGAAAAACCACAGATGATTTGCGTACACGAATGGCGAATCACAGGGCGGCCATCAGAACAGCAATAAAAAATGGAGACTCTGAACAGCCAGTGGCCAGGCATTTTGCCAAACATGGACATACGGTCAAGGACCTGAGATATGTGATCATTGACCATGTCCCCCCCTTGTCCAGGGATGGTGACAGAGGCAAATTACTGCTACAAAAGGAGTCTAGATGGATCCACACACTGGACACATTAACCCCCAAGGGACTGAATACTAATTTCGATTTACATTGTTTCCTGTAAGGAGACAATTAAATCAAATAACAATATGTGAATTAACATCTGGGTACAGGAGAGAGTTTATTAATGCTAGATCCTGATATGACCAAACATTTAGAAACATGACCACTCCAATATAGTTAAAATTTCTGTATTTATAATCCAGGATTGTGACAAAGAGGGAGCCAGCTCTATTTTTCAAGCTGAATTACATTTGTTTTCAATTATGAAAGTTTTATATATGTCCAATAGTCTCTCTAGGCAGATTTACTATCTGCAAGCATATTGCTGTCAATACTTAGCCCCCCACCCCCTCCTCAGATACCGGGCTAAAATGCCAGTGTATGACGACAATGTTTCTGATGTACATATCAGTCATTTGATACCTTATTATTCAGAATACTGACGAGGATGTGTTAGAAATATAAATGGGGTATCTTTGTATTATGTAGATGTTATTCTTACAGCGCTGTTCCTTTGTATCTGTTTAAGCATTACCGTTGCCAAGTTACGGTAATTTTTACTTTGCTTTTTTTCAGTTGGCCTGCTGGGGGTTCCGTAGTGCTGCCTCGCGCATGCGCAGTTGCACGGAGTAAACGCTACCGGAAGCCCGTCGCAGGCAGAGCTGGATGGTTTGCACCTGGGGTAAGAGAGATTTTATTTATGTATATAAAGGGCTTGCACTATGTTATATGTTATGTTTGACAAAGGGGGAAACCCCGAAACGTTACAGATTGAATAAAGTCCACAGTGGTGGTGAAAATAAGACCTATGAGTGCGGTCTCTGCTTTTGTTTATATATATATATATATATATATATATATATATATATATATATATATATATATATATAATGTTAATAACATATTAAAATGAGTTGAAAGATATAAATAACACGCAGCGCCCACCGATTCAAGGTAGTATAGATACAATTTTAATATTAGCGCAATTAAGCATACATTGCACTTACAGAATAAAAGTTGTCAATAGGCACATCATCCAAAAGATGCAAACCTCCGTGGCTGTCCGTGATTTACCAGATTGAATATTTGTTCTATGCAGAGTGTGGATTTCTAGCGTTTGCCAGTGAGGTATCTCATACAGTCTTTATAACCGTTTTCTTTAAGGTGCCGATGCAATTCCAAATTCTTTTATCTTTCACTCAGACGCTTATGCACATCAGAACACTCCAATACTGGTTCAAATGCAGTTTTGTGTACATTGAACTGCTTAAAAAACCCTACGCGTTTCATTTGCACAACGAACAAACTTCTTCAGGGGTACCTTTTGATTAGCTTATACCCTTTTACTTAAACAGTCCAAACTTAAAATACCTGTACAGGAAGGGACATATAGGGAGCCGGCTAAAGTAGCCGCATGTGTCACTCCTGGGTCCTAAAATTCATCATTTCATATGTTGAGAATAATTTCCAAATACAAACATTCAACATAAAACATATAACATAAATATTATACAAATAAATAAATACATAAATCTCAAGTTGTCACATAGCCAGAATATTACAGCAAATAAGCAGATTGAATCCTATTTGTAACCATATCTATCGTCAAGTTCATTACAACACTCTATCTAAAATAGTAACCTTAGTGAGGTTAACCATAGTAATACAACTATCTATCACTCTTAAGCTGGAAGAGAGAAGTGACACCTGCTCTATTCTCACTAATAGTATTATAAAAGTTTGTATCCTTATCGGTGCTAGTGGGACTTAGATAATATTACTTATCTTGCAAACTATCAATCTATTTTATCTTTTATTATAAACAATCCAATAATAGTTATTAACTGTTCACATCTATGGACAAAATTACTTATTATGCAGAGAATGCTGCCAAATCTAAGTCCATATTTAAACCAAATGGATGCAGACTTTTTTTTTTTTTTTTCAAAAGAGCTTTATTAATGAAATTTGCAACTTAACAATGATCGTATACATACATACATATCAACACAAAATTGTCTGATTGCTGCGAAAGTCTATGTATACAACACTTCAAAGCTCTCAATTTTTTGATAAGGCTATATTGTAAGTTTTACCGTGTGATCAAGGTCACAACTTCTCCACCTACGAGGGTGGATTGAATTAACAGTGAAAGCCATGGTAACTTAGCGCTAGTCTCAAAACATCTAGTAAACTAATAACCTTTGAGGATAGAGGTATAAGGTTGGCGAGTTAAATAGTGTGGGAAGGGGAAAGGGGATTATTAGTTGAGGGTAGGAAGGAAGAGGGGGGAAGAGGGGAAGAAGAGAAAAAAAAAAAGGGGGAAACAAAAACAAAACTCTTTTACTGTATGGTGCCATTCCATACATGGAAATAGTGGCAACGGTGTTAGTTTAAGCAAATATCAACCCCTTCATAATATAGTATGCTGAAATAATAGTAGATATATAATCTATTCAGTATTCATTATATACCAGTTAGTATCACTGGTGAAGTGTAGGAGAAGGGGGGTGCTGACTGTCTGAAAGATATATAGGTACAAAAAAGAGAGAGAAGTTTGACAGTACCCAGCACTCACAAAACACTATATAGTAACAGTATGCATTGAAAACCGGATTGTGTCCAGAACTGGTTATTAAAACGTAACTTTTACTAATGATAGAATAAAATAAAAAAGGTTGGTAAATAGTACCAAATGTATAACATAAATATGTGAGACATACATTTAAAACTTAGATTAAGAAACAGATTAGCACTGTGTGTGAGACTTCAAAAACAGAATTACTTCCCTGGGTAATAGTTCAAATACACCGTAACCCTCAGGGCTCAGAGAATACACGGATTGCTCTAAAGCTAATCTAAAAAGGGGATTGACCCCAACAACATTACCTAATCTGAGCAATACTGGTACCTAGAGCAGGAGAGGAAACGGTTTATAAATGACTGATTAAGGAAGGCAATTGCCACATCAATATAAGCTTAGAAAAGTCCCAGGTAAACACAAATTAGCAAGTCTCATGCACACAGACAAGGCCTGATGTACATTTCGCCGCTAGCACGGCTTTTAGCCTCTGAGAAAGCCGTGCTAGCGGCGAAATGTACATCAGGCCTTGTCTGTGTGCATGAGACTTGCTAATTTGTGTTTACCTGGGACTTTTCTAAGCTTATATTGATGTGGCAATTGCCTTCCTTAATCAGTCATTTATAAACCGTTTCCTCTCCTGCTCTAGGTACCAGTATTGCTCAGATTAGGTAATGTTGTTGGGGTCAATCCCCTTTTTAGATTAGCTTTAGAGCAATCCGTGTATTCTCTGAGCCCTGAGGGTTACGGTGTATTTGAACTATTACCCAGGGAAGTAATTCTGTTTTTGAAGTCTCACACACACAGTCCTAATCTGTTTCTTAATCTAAGTTTTAAATGTATGTCTCACATATTTATGTTATACATTTGGTACTATTTACCAACCTTTTTTATTTTATTCTATCATTAGTAAAAGTTACGTTTTAATAACCAGTTCTGGACACAATCCGGTTTTCAATGCATACTGTTACTATATAGTGTTTTGTGAGTGCTGGGTACTGTCAAACTTCTCTCTCTTTTTTGTACCTGCCATTCCATACAGCCAGTATCATTGCATGTGTGTCTAATCTGTCTATTTTAAGGTAATGGTATCTCTCCAACGCAAGTAGATCTGAAACCTCCCTTCTCCATTCCGTTACAGTTGGGACTACTTGGGATTTCCATTTTTTTGGGATAAGTTTTTTAGCTCCTGTGATCATAATCAGCAGGAGTGCTAATTTGGCCGGGTCTTTGACTATGGGCAGGGAGCAAAACAAGATGCTCTAAAAGGAGCAATTTAATTGTATATTCAGTATACTTGACGCCATCGAGAAAATATCGGCCCAGTAGGAAATAAGTTTAGGGCATGACCACCAAATATGGGAGAGGGAGCCTTCGCCGCCACAGCCCCTCCAACAAGTACTGCTCAGATTGGGAAACATCTTGTGTAGCCTAGTAGGAGTAAGATACCACCTACTGATGAGCTTGAAGTGTGTCTCCTGTATAGACGAGGACACAGAAGATCTTTTTGCTAGTGTGAAATCTTTCAGCCAAGAATCCATGTCTACCTCCTGGGACAGTTCCCTGTTCCAGGTGGAGACATACGAGGGAAGGGACGTTTTATCCTCAGAGAGGGTAAATTTGTATAGGAGAGATATGAGGTGTCTGGGTATTTTGGGTAGAACACATAGCTCTTCAAAGGGCGTGAGGGTTCGTCCCAACTCGGACCTGTTTTTATGGTGAGAGACGTAGTGGAGTAGTTGATGGAAGTTGAGCCACGGGGAGAAAATCTCCCCATGTATCTCCGCCATCTGGGCCTGTGATTTAAAGGATTTGTTTTCTTTGAGAAAGTGCATGGATCACACCCTAAGGCAGTAAGGTTGGGAGACTCGGAATCCTAATCTCCAGTATGGGAGCCCCGTATTTTCAACTATTGGTGTAAGGGGTGAGTGTTTAGATGAGATATGTGAGCTGATTGCCAGAATCTTATCCCATTTTGTAAGCGTCTCTGAGGTTATAATGTATTTATGTATATGTTTCGGCCTGAGTGGGGGGGAGATCCATGCCATTGTACCCACGTTATTTAGTGAAAATATTTGTCTGTCTAGGTGCAGCCATGCTTTGTCTGGGCTGTTGTGGGACCATTCCGTAATTCTCTGTAAGAGAATCGCTCTTCTATAGGCAGCTAAATTTGGTAATCCAAGGCCCCCCCTATCCTTTGGCAAGTACATGGTTTTCTTTGGAACCCTAGGTCTGACGTTAGCCCATATATAATTCTCTATTATGGATTGTAGTTGCTTAATATAGCCATCATTTATGGGGATGGGTAGTGCCTGCAAAACATAAAGAACTCTAGGGAGAATATTCATTTTACATACCCCTATCCTCCCCAGCCAGGAAATGGGTTTATTCTTCTATCTAGATAGATCCTTGGTTATATCGCTTTTCAGGGGGATGAAGTTGTGCTTAAATAGATCATGTACACATGGTGTTAAATAAATCCCTAGGTATTTAAGTTTTTGCTGCGCTAGCGGTATATGGTATTGGGCATGTAATGAGGTTAAGTGATGGGAAGGGGTATTTATATTTAGAAGCTCCGATTTGTTTAAGTTAAGGCGGAAGTTGGATACCTCTCCATAGGCGTTTAATTCTTTCAGCAATTCCGGGACCGAGGTTTCGGCTTTAGTTAATGTAAAGAGCGCATCGTCTGCGTATAGAGCTTGTTTACATTCCATATCTCCCTCCCTTACACCTGTGATTTTATCGTTTGATCTGACTTTTTGTGCCAGGACCTCCATTGAGATGGCGAACAATAAGGGTGAGAGAGGGCAGCCCTGCCTAGTCCCGTTATTAATGAAGAGTGTTTGGATAAAGTCCCATTAACTCGGACCTTCGCATTCGGAGCAGAGTATAGTGCAGTTGTCATGTTTAGGAAGGCCTGTGGGAGACCCATCGCCCCCATAGCCCTCTGCAAGAAAGGCCAGCCTACCCTATCGAAGGCCTTTTCCGCATCTGTTGCGAACAGGACCATAGGGGTTCCCGTCACCTTCGCGTGGTTGACTAATTGAATCACCTTCGTTATATTGTCTCTCGCCTCTCTCCCGGGGATGAAGCCAACTTGGTCCCTATCTATTAATTCTGGTAAGAATTTATTCAGTCTATTTGCTAAGATCTTGGCCAGGATCTTCATGTCGGTGTTAATTAGTGATATTGGCCTAAAGTTACTTGGGTTTGTGGCCTGTCTACCTGTTTTGGGCAGGACAGTTATGTGTGCTTCCAACAGGGATCTTGTTAGTACTGGGTCCTCTTTGAGATTGTTAAATAAGTGCAACATATGAGGGGCTAAAACCCCCATACATCTTTTAAAGTAGGCCGAGGTGAGTCCGTCTGGTCCGGGGCTTTTTCCCGAAGGGATGTATTTTATGGCTAATTGAAGCTCCTCTAGTGTTATATCAGCAGATAGAGAGTCAGCTGATTGCTTGTCAAGTGAGGGGAGCTGAACATGTCTATAGTATTGATCTAGTTTGTCTTCAGTGTCATGTATATCTTGGGCCTCTCGACTCTCTAGATTGTATAGTTTGTCGTAATAGTCACGGAAAGTGTCGGCTATTCCCACACTGTCCTTTATTGTTTTGCCATCTGGGGTGACTAAGGAGTGGACGTAGGTGTTTATTTGCTTCCTCTTTATATTTCTGGCTAGTATTTTACCTGGTTTGTTTCCCCCCTCATAATAGTATTGTTTAAGATAAAGCGCCTTACGTTGATAAGATTCTGTCAGGTGGTGTTTAATCGCCAGTCTATTATCTGTGAGGTCGGAAAAGATAGAGTCGTTGGAAGGGTCCTTTTTGTGAGCTTTCTCTAGTGAACTAATCTTTTGTAGGAGTTTGGAGTGTTTGTCTCTGGATATTCGATTTAATTTAGATTTTTGTTTTATTAGTATTCCCCTGAGCACGGATTTATGCGCTTCCCATTCTATTTGTCGGGAGGAGGATGTGTGGGAGTTGGAAGCAAAGTAGTCAGTAATTTCTTTTTGAACTAAGTCCAGGAATGGTGTGTCATTTAAAAGAGAATCCTCCAGTCTCCACACTTTTTGTGAGACCGGGATGTCAGGCCAGAGTACTGTACAGGTCACTGGGGCATGGTCCGACCAGGTTATGGGGCCTATAGAGCAGTCCCCGGAGATTGAGAGGCCCTGCGAGTCTGTGAGTATGTGATCTATGCGGGTGTAACAGTTGTGAGGATTGGAGTAAAAAGTGTAGTCCTTGTCTGAGGGGTGCAGGGTCCTCCACACGTCATGGAGTGTAAGATTGTGGAATATGTTCTTAATGACTTTTAATTTCTTAGCTGTTATACAGGAAGACCCTCTTGAAGAGTCTAGGTGTGGATCAAAAGCTGTGTTGAAATCTCCTGTTAAAAAGACTATCCGCTGTGAGTGATCTAAGATCAAGTTAGCTATTTTTTTTAAAAAGACGGTTTGTGCCTGATTAGGGGCGTAGATATTGACGATTGTGATTGGATGGCCATACAGAAGGCCTCTTAACAAGATGTATCTGCCTGCAGAATCTTTTTCAGTGTGTAAGATTTGAATGGGTAAGGATCTGTGAAACAGAACTCCCACACCAGCTTTTTTATTTGGGCCTGAGGCAAAGTGTGCTGTCGGGTAATGTCTGTTGTGCCATTTTGGTTCTTTTCCCTTTTGGGTTTCCTGTATCATGAGTATCTGACTGTTCAGTTTATTAAGTTCCCTGAAGGCTATAGACCTTTTCCCGGGATTATTGAATCCCTTAGCGTTAATGGTGGTGATTTGTAAGGTATGATCCTGAAATTTACTGATCCTGGGCTGCATGATTATGGCAGTAGGAGGAAAACAAAACAAAACAAAAAAAAAAAAAGGGGAGGGAAAGGAGGAAGAAAAAGGAGGGACGAGAAAGGTTACTAAGGGAGTAGGGTAGAAAAAGGGTAGCGGGGTAGGTGTAGTAAAGCAGAACCTTTTTGGGTCTGGCCAGTAAATAGAAGTTTTCTATTTATTGGTTCTGGTAGGCTTTCAACTAATGTGTTAACCTGTAACAATAACAAGAACAAGAACTATAGCAAGTAGGGGTAGTACACCAATGCTATGCAAACAATAAACATTAACATTTTTTGTATTACAAGGCAAGAGCCTCCATATTGAAAGATCTAAGGGGTAGACCAAGGCGGAATGAGAGTAGCGATTGTGACAGAGGAACATTAGGCCAGGGTTTAGGGAGAGGCTGGGAGGCAAATGAGTATGAGGAGAAGGGAGAAGGGAGGGGTGAGAGGGGAAGAGGAAAGCGTAGGGCGTTTGCATGTCTGAGAAAGTGCTTCGATCCCGTGAGAGGAAGCGTGGTCGGGGAGATGAAGTGGGTAGGGAGGGTACAGAGCGAATGTCTAAGAGGGGACTGGGGGGAGTGGGGGAGAGGAGAGGCCGGGAAGACTGAGGGAGATTGGGAAAGAGGGAAGGTATAATATAAGTGACGTAGATAGACGAGAGACGTCAGGAAAAGTAGCCCGTGGAAGGGGGAGGGGAGAGTGGTTGAAGGGTAACCGGGGACAGGGGGGAGAGAAGAGCGAGAAAACTGGGGGTGGGATGGAGGGGGAAAAAAAGGGGGGGAGAGGGGAGGGAGGGGATGGGGGGAAGGGAAGGGGATGGGGGTAGGAAGGGAGTGGGGGAGGAAGGGGGGAAAGTAGAGAAGAGTACGTGGAAAGGCGAGGGTAGGGAGACAGAGGGAAGGGGGAGTAGAAAGGGGGGGGAATTTCTGGTGCTGAAGGGTGGTGGAGGAGGGGGGGGTCAGGGGGGCAACATTAGATATGACATTGTGCAGTTTTAAAAATTATACATCAACAGCATTACACATTTATAGATAAAGAAGCATTGGCAATTGTAAAGTGGGGGGACTGATAGAGGAGAATGTTCTCTGACATATAGAGTACAGTACATAGTTTTAAACGTTCCTACCTATGGGGGACAAGATTACCATCACTATACGGATTATAAAACATTTCTAGTGTCCACTTACGTATAAAGTGTGTAGATAAAGTCCCCATAAGACCAGTGAGTGGTACATGACATCTTTGCTAACGGCAAACTAATCAGATTCAGATGAGTTGTTAAGTCCCACAAGGGCCTGGTAATGAATATTATTAAACACAGGTATGAGGTTAGAAAACACCAAGACAGTACTTATCTAATCTTCCAAGGCATGTTAGTCCCTGAGTGTAGTGGGCCTGGAGGGTTCTCCTCTTGAAGAAGGTTGTGGGACTATATCGGTGCTCCCTGGTAGATCCAGATCCTTGTAGAATAGTTGAGGGTCAGAGCCCGGTCTGTGAATGAAAGTTTTATTGTTGTGCACCACGATGATAGAAACAGGGAAACCCCAGCGATATTGGATTTTATTCCTGCGGAGATGGGATGTTATTTGTGAGAGATCCCTGCGTTTCTGTAGGGTAACCGGAGACAAATCATTAAAAATCTGGATCTCCTCGCCAGCGTGCAGTATTGTGCGTTTTGATCTTGCACTTTTGAGGATATCCTCCTTGTCCTTGAAGCTCAAGAACTTCACTATAATGTCTCTGGGTGGGGCCTTAGGAGGAGGTTTGGGCCGAAGAGCCCTGTGGGCCCTTTCAAGCGGGATTTCTTTAGCTGTAGGGTCGTCTTTTATCACCCTAAACAGGGCTTGCAGGTAGCCCTCAATTGCAGGGGGGTGGATGGTCTCCGAAACACCCCTAAACCTTAAGTTGTTGCGCCTGCAACGGTTATCTAAGTCCTCCATTTTATCTGTTAGGTAAAAGATTTGTTCTGACTGGCTGCTCAAATCTTCAGGGTTATGTTTGATTTTTTCTGTAATAGAGCTGTGCTGTTCCTCTATCTTCAGGACTCTGTGGTCTAATGCGCCTATATCCTTCCTCAAGTCTCCAAATAGTGACCTCATTTCAGAAAGTACACTTTGAATGTCTTCTTTAGAGGAGAGGTGCATAATGTCAGATCTAGTGATATAGGGAGACTGAGGTGTTTCAGTTTGGCTGTCCAGGGCTGATGCTATAACCTGCTTACCAGCCATGCTATCTCTGCAGTTGTCTGACCTAGGTTCAATAGGCTTTAGGAATTGATTAAGGGAGTTCGTGGGCCCAGGTATCCCTGGTTTATTCTGTCTCTTACAAGGCATTACATTAAGCAGGCGTGCTGGAGGAAAAAGTAAAAAGTAGTGTGCTGCTTTATTCTGAGCTCTGTAATGTTGGCAGGGAGGGAATATGGGGTAAAAGGAACTTGATCTCCTATATTAAGTAGTGGAGATTTAGTATTGTCAGCGATGGTGTCCTGGTTAAAAAGATATCCCTGCAGGAGGTACAGAGCGAATGTCTAAGAGGGAATTAGGGGGTTTGCTGCGTTGTATGATAAGGAAAGTTGCCACGTGTGCGCTAGGCCTGAACTGCAGATCCCCTTAATGTGTAGAGGCCTAACAGGTACTTCCTTGAGCTGTGCTTGCTGTGATCCCTTGGTTTGGGGCTGAAATGGCTGCCCCCACTGTATCTTATATTTAGTCCCTCTGAGCGCAACCCACCGGACCTCTCTAGGGGTAAAAACCAGGTTGAGCAGTGGCCACTATGGGGAGCGGGTATTTCCTAGCGGTCCCCTCTATGAAAGGTGAAGTCACTGGGTATTCCTGTTTGCCTCCGCTCACTCCCCCCACTGAGCTGTATTGTTGGCGGTCTAGATGGGGAGCAGGCTCAGACTAGGTGTAATCACGGAGCAGGCTTACCAAGCCAAGACGGCTCCAGGTGCGTGGTTGGGTCCTTCACTGCTCGGTCTCCTTGAGTTGCTGCGGGTGAGAGCGGGTTCTGGTATTGCCGATATCGGGTCCTCCTCTCTGCTCCAGCGGGTCTAGGTGTTTGCCTCAGTCTCCCCTCAGCCTTATAGTGCTAAAGATTGTAATTTAGTAAAGCTCCTGCCATGTTGTAGCGTTTTTTGCTAGCAAAGGAGATAGGAGCCCTTTCAAAATGCGGCCATCTCCCAGCGTGGCCTGGCTCCGCCCCCATGGATACAGACTTTTAAGTTCCGTAATCCAGAATGTCTCTCTCCTTCTAAATTTACTGAGCCTATTGGTCCCTTCTGATTTATATGGGATCCAATCAATTATTTTAATTTTTAAGCCCTCAGGATTACTGGCATGAAAATCTCTAAAGTGATCTACCACACACTATGTTTAACTGTTAAAAACCAAGTGATAAATGTCATATACCAAGAGGCTTAAGGATTAGTAAACTATGTTCCTTTACACATGATGAAGATCTCACAAAAAAATGGCAGAATGAACTAACTGCTTGTTCATTTAAGTTAATAGATCTACTTATTGAATTTAGAGAGTCTCTTTTGAATAGTGTGGGCTCGGAAATTGAGAAATTACAAACGTTATTAGGTAAATTTGCTAATAACCCTGATTATATGAGCAAAAACAAAGAGATACTAGATAGATCGGATACCTTCCAAAAGAAATTAATTAGGCAAAAAATTAAAAAATTAGCTAGAGACGAAAAAGATTATTTAGAAGGTTGTATCTATAGTACACCCACAATGAGTAATGAAATGGAGGATATCTCCAATGAAGACAACGGTGAACAGAAAGAGATCTTAGACTCAGAGGGGAAAACAAATAATAAATGGGTTAAGGTAAATTACAAAAAGCCTAAAGATAAAAAGAAAAATGTGGGGGCTAATCATAATTTGAGGCTGGACTATCAATCGCCAGGTCCCTCTAGGAATAATTTGGATACATGGAGAGACAAAAATAACCATGTCAATCAGGGTGTTTATTCTAACAATAGGAGATTTAACAGTAACCATTATTCACCAAGGAATTTTTCTAATAATAGATATAATCAATTTGGAGATTATAATCATAAGAATGATGAATATTATAAAATATCATCACAGAATAGAAATAAACAATATTATCCTTATCAGCATAATTGGGAGAATAAAAAAATCGGACTGGAGATCACAAAATTCACAGGATTTTCAGTCAAACAGAGAGCAAGATCCTCATATAACACATCAGAGACACATGCCTATACGTCTAAAGAAATTAGAGAGAGCTCCCCCAAGAGTAGAAAATATAAGAACTTTTACACCTCAAAAAAGATCATACGCAAGCGTGGCAGGAGAGGCAGAGGTAAATCTGCCAAAAAGAAGAGACTTGAGAGAATGAAAGAAGGTATCTTCAATCTCTCGAGTCACATCCTCACAAATGAAGAAATTTGCGTATTAAATAGGGGCCTTTCTTTTTGTCCTTCTAACGAACACAATTTGTTCGAACTGTTTGCGGACCTTAATCGGTTTGTAAGAAAACTGTCTATGCAAAAGTATTTTTGTGATAAGAAAATCAATAACACAACACAATCTGCTATCATTACGGATGATATGCCAGAAAGACCAACTGACAATATAGTGTATCATGAACCAGAAGAGCTATGTAATATTTTATTGGATGATTATATTCATTCCAACTTAATGTTAAGATCTAATTTTAATCCGCCAGTTACGAGTCCATATATTTCTCTATTTCAAAATCTTGTTCTAGAGGAGTTTGGTGCACTAGAGAAGAAGGTGGGTAATCCCAATTTGAATTTATATGAGATTAGAGCTCTGTCAAGACTAGCCAAGAATGACAACTTGGTGATCAGGCAGGCAGATAAGGGGGGAGGGGTTGTTCTGCAAAATATGTCAGATTATTTACAGGAAGCAGATAGGATCTTACTAGATCAAGATTATTATAAAAAGCTTACATATAATCCTACCAAAACATATACTACCCATCTAATCAAAATGGTAGACAAGGGTTTTCTAGAGGGGATCCTAACCAAAAAGGAGAAAGAATATCTTGTCCCCATGTCACCAAATCTAGCATACTATTATCACCTCCCGAAAATCCACAAATGTACCAATAATCCACCTGGTAGGCCCATTATTTCGGGCATAGGGAGTCTCACTTGTAATTTATCCGAATATATTGATCATTTTTTGAAAAAAATAGTGAAGGGTCTTCCATCATATATTAAAGACACACCGGACCTCATAGCCAAACTATCTAAAATAGAAAAGGCCGAGCGTAAGCTCATATGGTTCACTTGTGACGTGACAGCTCTTTATTCAAACGTAGAGCACCATCTGGGCATAGATGCTATAGATGTTTTTTTGAAGAGAGATCAATTTTTACCCACGAAACAAAGATTATTTTTGTTAGAAGCTATTTCATTTGTGTTAAAACATAATTATTTTGTCTATCAGGAACAATTTTTTTTACAAATCAAGGGAACGGCCATGGGCACCAGATTTGCCCCCAGCTTCGCTAATTTATTTATGGGGGTATTTGAAGAAAGATATATTTACAACTCCCCCCTGGGGGCAAGTCTGGTGTTCTATGGCCGTTTTATAGATGATCTTATTTTTATTTGGGAAGGTACAGAAGATAATGCCTTAGACTTTATTAAATCACTTAATGAAAATAATATGGGACTTAAGTTCACTCATAATATTAATGCAGATTATATTGAATTTTTGGACTTGGTACTATATTGGGACCAAGTAGGTCATATTTTGACCAAAACTCACTTTAAAACAGTGGACACAAATAGCTACTTGAATTATAAAAGCAACCATTATAAAGCATGGAAGAAGAATATACCATACAATCAGTTCTCTAGAATCCGTAGAAATTGTACAAATTTAACTCTTTTTGATGAACAAGCAGGAATCCTAAAAAGTAGATTCTTGGAAAAAGATTATCCTAGGGATCTAATAGAGGAGAGCTTTTTGAAGGCAAGGAATAAAGATAGATCTGAATTTTTTAAAACTTCAAAAGGGAAAGAGAATGTAGAATGCAGCAATTTAGATGGAAAAGGCACTAATAAGAACAAAATTAATAATAAAAATCTTAGATTTATAACTAAATATACTTCAAATCATGATAAAATTAAGAGAATTGTTCGTAAACATTGGAATATTCTATTGAATGATCCGGTACTAAGAAACGTTTTAGATGAAAATCCTATATGTACTTTTAAAAGAGCCCCTTCACTTAAAAATAAACTTGCTCCCAGCAAAATAGTGATGAGGAAATTTGGAAAAAATAAAGAACAGAAGACGAAAGATTGGCTGTCTAATAAAAAAGGTTTCTATAAATGCAATAGAGCGAACTGTGGGTTGTGTGAATTCACCAAGGGGGAGAAGTTGAAATTTATGTCTTTTTCTACAAAGGAGGAATTTGAGATAAAAACTCGTTTTTCATGTGATTCCTCTTTCGTAATATATCTACTGGTGTGCAAATGTGGCCTACAGTATATAGGGAGAACCTCTAGACCCCTGAAAAAAGATGGGGGGAACACATGAGAAATGTGAGGAAGTCCTGTATTAAACACAGTGTCTCTAGACATGGAGTATGTTGTCATGATGGACAGACAGATTTGTATAGTATTTTTCCAATTGAACAAATTTCTTCAAAATGGGGCAGAAATAGATTAATTGACCTAAGACAAAGGGAGACATACTGGATCTGGAAAATGAAAACTTTGAATCCATATGGCCTAAATGAGAATCTTGACATGGCGGCTTTTAATTAGGTTAAAGTCCAATATTTTATTAGTTAGTAGTTAGTTATCCCCATATTATGTTTCATGTTATTTTATTTTTATTGCACTGGGAGGTGTGTTTGTATTTGGGGAGATATTGCCTCGTTATCTGGGTAACATTTTACTCTCTTAGCTTTTAATAAGTAGAATCAGATTTTTGTATCTTCATATGAGGAGGACAGGTTGTGGGACATTATGGTTCGTTAGAGCCTGACATAGATGCAAATATCATATATGTTAAATATATTTTACTTCTATGTTATTATTATATATATCTATATTTTTACTTTTATATATTTTTGTATCCATTTAAAACAGAAGTTATTTTATATTTTATATTATATGTACTATGGGTTTTACATTTATTTTTCTATATAGTGAAATTAGGTATTTCAGTTGGTATATGGCTAAGCGTTGCTATCTTTGTGTAAATGCATGAAGGAGAAGCATCCCAATTTGGGGTTGTACATACGTATATATGATTTTTGTAGAGCAGTGCCACTGTTTGCATTTATTGGATTTTTTGTTACTTTTTAACCGCAACATCCTAATATATATTAGTGACTTGATACTTTTACTTAGTATAATATTTCACTTATTTGGTGGTAACTGCATAATCCTATCGGCATATACTTTTAGATTGCGTAATGTTTTGGTATATCCCCTACACACGCATTAGAGGTGTGTTATCAGATCACGTTCTGGTTGGTTCCTGTTTTACGGTTGAGAACCAATCACAAAGGCGTAGATACACACCCTCTTTGAGTTTGGGTATTGCACACTCCTTCACGCATGTGCCTTGTTTAGGCTTAGACGCCGAGCAAAGCGAATATAAGCTGTGTATTTTTGATATAGTATATTCACCTGAGGAAGCGGTCAAGATAGACCGGGAAACGCGTTGTGATTACATGTTTACCAAATAAACATTTGTTTTTAAACTATATCTCTATCACGGCTTGAGTGATATTTTATGCTTGAGAGATTTCTTATTCATTTGACATACGGATATAGCTGCTAGCCCACCTGGTTTGGGCTTTTCTCCCAAGACAGACACTACGAGAGAGAGTAGACTGCAAAAGGGGTCATAACTGCAAGACATTTGCATATCGTATACAGCATCAAGGATTACACTTTCACTACGAGAGAGCAGCTACCTGGACAGCTGTTAATGTTCCAGAAAGCCGTTGTAGCACTTCTCAAGTGCCTTACTTCTTGTAAGTACCATTAATGTGTGGGGAGTGAACAACTTTCAATGCAGATTCACACTATGTTGGCGCCTTCTTTTCTTTTGTGTTCTATACAGATATGTTTAACTGTTGCTTTGGAGATATTATTGGTGTGTTCCTAAAGTCTCCTTTTTATTTTTCTCTTAAAGGGACACTGTACCCAATTTTTTCCTTTTGTAATTCAGAAAAAGCATGCAATTTTAAGCAACTTTCTAATTTACTCCTATTATCAATTTTTCTTCGTTCTCTTGCTATCATTATTTGAAAAAGAAGGCATCTAAGCTTTTTTTTGGTTTCAGTACTCTGGACAGCACTTTTTTATTGGTGGATGGATTTATCCACCAATCAAAGACAACCCAGGTTGTTCACCAAAAATGGGCCAGCATCTAAACTCACATTCTTGCATTTCAAATAAAGATACCAAGAGAATGAAGAAAATTTGATAAAAGGAGTAAATTAGAAAGTTGCTTAAAATTTCATGCTCAATCTGAATCACGAAAGAAAAATTTTGGGTACAGTGTCCCTTTAAGTAGGAGAACTAAGAGAAATTGGTGTACAACTATTTGTTTTTATATCATTGATTACATATATACGTATATATTTTATATCAACTGTTTTATTTTTTACTTAATTGGTATCTGCTGATATTTGTTATTCAAAAAATATTAAAATGAGTATTCCTTTGCATTGGTAATGCATTAATATATGAAGCAGGACATGAATGTGATTGTTTTTGTAAAAATGAAACATTGTATTTTTAACTTGTATTAGACTTAAGGGAGGAGACCACAGCTCCTTAAGGCAGTGAACAAGTGCACAGGTGCACAAAACATGTCTGCATGGGAGCCTGGTCTCCATTTCCTGCTTTTGGATTACCTGTATTAACTTACCTGCAATACTTTTTGCTACTGTTTGCTTTTAAAAAAAGTTTCTAATAAAGATGGACTTTTAAAGGGACAGTCTAGTCCAAAATAAACTTTCCTGATTCAGATAGGACATGCAATGTTAAACAATTCTCCAATGTACTTTAGTCACCAATTTTACTTTGTTCTCTTAGTATTCTTAGTTGAAAGCAAAACCTAGGAGGTTCCTATGCTAATTTCTAAGCCCTTGAAGGCCGCCTCTTCTCTCAGGGCATGTTGACAG
This sequence comes from Bombina bombina, assembly GCF_027579735.1. Classification (NCBI taxonomy): domain Eukaryota; kingdom Metazoa; phylum Chordata; class Amphibia; order Anura; family Bombinatoridae; genus Bombina; species Bombina bombina. The sequence continues at coordinate 241,107,414 of NC_069504.1, read as the reverse complement.
TTTTTCACCACTAGAGGGTGTTAGTTCATATGTGTCATATAGATAACACTGTGCTCACGCACCTGAAGTTCCAGTGAGGCAGCACTGATTGGCTAAAATGCATGTCTGTCAAAGAACTGAAAAAAGGGGACAGTTTGCAGAGGTTTAGATAATAATAAGGGTGCAAGGCCCATAGGGAAAATTACAAATTAAATTAATACAACACACAGAGAAAGTCCAGCACGCGCTTACAATCTCTCAGCTAAGATTAAAAGCAAAACTGGAAGAGTTAGTTACCGCATCTGGTTAAATGGGACAAGCCCAGGTACCACGTCAAGGTCTCTTCCAAAACCTGGGTCCAGTCTGAGAGTGCAGTCCCCTTCCATGTTTTGTATACAGGGAGTGCAGAACTATTAGGCAAATGAGTATTTTGACCACATCATCCTCTTTATGCATGTTGTCTTACTCCAAGCTGTATAGGCTCGAAAGCCTACTACCAATTAAGCATATTAGGTGATGTGCATCTCTGTAATGAGAAGGGGTGTGGTCTAATGACATCAACACCCTATATCAGGTGTGCATAATTATTAGGCAACTTCCTTTCCTTTGGCAAAATGGGTCAAAAGAAGGACTTGACAGGCTCAGAAAAGTCAAAAATAGTGAGATATCTTGCAGAGGGATGCAGCACTCTTAAAATTGCAAAGCTTCTGAAGCGTGATCATCGAACAATCACGCGTTTCATTCAAAATAGTCAACAGGGTCGCAAGAAGCATTTGGAAAAACCAGGGCGCAAAATAACTGCCCATGAACTGAGAAAAGTCAAGCGTGCAGCTGCCAAGATGACACTTGCCACCAGTTTGGCCATATTTCAGAGCTGCAACATCACTGGAGTGCCCAAAAGCACAAGGTGTGCAATACTCAGAGACATGGCCAAGGTAAGAAAGGCTGAAAGACGACCACCACTGAACAAGACACACAAGCTGAAACGTCAAGACTGGGAAATATCTCAAGACTGATTTTTCTAAGGTTTTATGGACTGATGAAATGAGAGTGAGTCTTGATGGGCCAGATGGATGGGCCCGTGGCTGGATTGGTAAAGGGCAGAGAGCTCCAGTCCGACTCAGACGCCAGCAAGGTGGAGGTGGAGTACTGGTTTGGGCTGGTATCATCAAAGATGAGCTTGTGGGGCCTTTTCGGGTTGAGGATGGAGTCAAGCTCAACTCCCAGTCCTACTGCCAGTTTCTGGAAGACACCTTCTTCAAGCAGTGGTACAGGAAGAAGTCTGCATCCTTCAAGAAAAACATGATTTTCATGCAGGACAATGCTCCATCACACGCGTCCAAGTACTCCACAGCGTGGCTGGCAAGAAAGGGTATAAAAGAAGAAAATCTAATGACATGGCCTCCTTGTTCACCTGATCTGAACCCCATTGAGAACCTGTGGTCCATCATCAAATGTGAGATTTACAAGGAGGGAAAAGAGTACACCTCTCTGAACAGTGTCTGGGAGGCTGTGGTTGCTGCTGCACTCAATGTTGATGGTGAACAGATCAAAACACTGACAGAATCCATGGATGGCAGGCTTTTGAGTGTCCTTGCAAAGAAAGGTGGCTATATTGGTCACTGATTTGTTTTTGTTTTGTTTTTGAATGTCAGAAATGTATATTTGTGAATGTTGAGATGTTATATTGGTTTCACTTGTAAAAATAAATAATTGAAATGGGTATATATTTGTTTTTTGTTAAGTTGCCTAATAATTATGCACAGTAATAGTCACCTGCACACACAGATATCCCCCTAAAATAGCTATAACTAAAAACAAACTAAAAACTACTTCCAAAACTATTCAGCTTTGATATTAATGAGTTTTTTGGGTTCATTGAGAACATGGTTGTTGTTCAATAATAAAATTAATCCTCAAAAATACAACTTGCCTAATAATTCTGCACTCCCTGTATGTCTAGGGTGATTATATAAGTCTGTGAACCACTTGTTCCCAGTTTGATTGAGAGCTTGCATTTGTATGGCTGTATTAGGAACCCAGGTTTTGGATGCGGTAACTAACTCTTCCAGTTTTGCTTTTAATCTTAGCTGAGAGCTTGTAAGTGAGTGCTGGACTTTCTCTGTGTGTTGTATTAATTTATTTTCCCTATGGGCCTTGCACCCAGGCTTGTCTGGCGTTAACTGCCTGTGACTCTGGAGACAGCACAGCTTCCTGAGAGTGCTATAGCACCCAGGGCTGAGCATGTTGCAGGGTCATGAGATGTGTACTCTGTCCAGTCTGAGAGTGCAGTCCCCTTCCGTGTTTTGTATATGTCTAGGGTGATTATATAAGTCTATGAACCCTGACTTGTTCCCAGTTTGTTTGATTGAGAGCTTGCATTTGTATGGCTGTATTAGGGACCCAGGTTTTGGAAGAGATCTTGACATGGTACCTGGGCTTGTCCCATTTGGCCAGATGCGGTAACTAACTCTTCCAGTTTTGCTTTTAATCTTAGCTGAGAGCTTGTAAGCGAGTGCTGGACTTTCTCTGTGTGTTGTATTAATTTATTTTGTATCTTTCTCTATGGGCCTTGCAACCAGGCTTGTCTGGGGTTAACTGCCTGTGACTATGAAGACAGCACAGCTTCCTGAGAGTGCTATAGCACCCAGGGCTGAGCATGTTGCAGGGTCATGGGATGTGTACCCAGTCCAGTCTGAGAGTGCAGTCCCATTCCGTGTTTTGTATATGTCTAGGGTGATTATATAAGTCTGTGAACCCTGACTTGTTCCCAGTTTGATTGAGAGCTTGCATTTGTATGGCTGTATTAGGGACCCAGGTTTTGGAAGAGACCTTGACGTGGTACTTGGGCTTGTCCCATTTGACCAGATGCGGTAACTAACTCTTCCAGTTTTGCTTTTAATCTTAGCTGAGAGCTTGTAAGCGAGTGCTGGACCTTCTCTGTGTGTTGTATCAATTTATTTTGTCATTTTCCCTATGGGTCTTGCACCCAGGCTTGTCTGGGGTTAACTGCCTGTGACTCTGGAGACAGCACAGCTTCCTGATAGTGCTATAGCACCCAGGGCTGAGCATGTTGCAGGGTCATGGGATGTGTACTCAGTCCAGTCTGAGAGTGCAGTCCCCTTCCGTGTTTTGTATATTTCCAGGGTGATTATATAAGTCTGTGAACCCTGACTTGTGGGTCAATGAGGGAGCTTAGTGTAAGGAAATGGGATAGACGTTCATATACTAGCTTTTCGAGAAGCTTCAAGGCAAGAGGGAGTAGGGAAAAAGGGTGGTAGTTGGATGGGGGAGGTTAGATTGAGAGAAGTTTTTTTGTGGATAGGTGTGACCAGTGTGTGTTTAAGAGATGAGGGGAATATACCAGTGCTGAGGGAGAGGTATAAGATGTGTGTGAGTATAGGGGTAAGGGTAGAAGTGAGGGAGGGGAGTAGTTGTGAGGGTATGGGGTTGAGGGGACAGGTAGTGAGGTGAGAGGATAGTATAAGGCTGAAAATTCATCCTCTGTAACAGGGGCAAAAGAGATAAATGTATGGCTATGTGGGTTTTGGATGATTGTAAGGTTTTGAGGGGGTGTGAGACCGGTAGCATCTTGAGAGCTGATTTCATTTCTGATAGAGTTGATTTTGTTATTGAATCATATATATAGAGAATTATATATTTAAAAATAAAAAGAACATTTTCTCCTGTGTGAGAACATTGAAATATTAATACCTAACTTTGGGTTTAGCTCTGTTGGTCTAATGTGGTGTCAGGTAAGTACGAGAGCAATAAGTGTTCTTCTTTTTTTTTTTTTTAAAGCATGCTCTATTGAAGTCTATGGGGAGAAAAAGTTAACGCGGTTGCAATATTCAAAGTCCTGAATTTAGCAAGCATTGGGTTTCACTCATACGCTAACCTTTTACTTGTAATACATGCGCAAACAAAAAAGTATTAAGTGCACCACTTGTAATCGGCCCCCTATATCCTTTATTACCGTCATCTTTACAAAAGCTCATCTATTATAAGTGTTACAAGCATTTCAAACATAGTATATGTCATGTTGTACATATTATATTTGTGCTTTAGATGTTTATGATGTTTATGAATATTTTAAACAGATTAATCCCTATGTGATTTTCCTGGTTATTATTATTATGCTTCCTAATATAGGGTAACTGTCTTCATATATTTTATCTCAACGCCAGCTAAGTAAACTCATCTTCTGAAATAGTCAACAGATTGGAATTTGCCATCTAGAAGATAGTACTCTTTATTATGCTTCATTATCAATAATCTCTTAAACTGATTTGACCTCATATAATTGTTTTATATTCTATATGATATTGATCCTTCAATATACACTCAGTTTCATAATTTCTATGCAGAACTGTTTCTCTCTATCTCTCTCTGTTCTTAGTAGCGATAGCTTTTGGAGGTGTCTAATATTTAATGTTGTCTGATTCTTGTATATTCCAGTCATAGTTCTGCTAAATCCTTTTGCCATGTTCATATAATATATAGTATTTTTAGTGCTATATGATGTGTGGTTCAAAAGTATCCACCTCTTAAACATTTCAGCATACTCCAGATTAGATTACAAATACAAGTCAGTGTTTTTTAATTTCAATCCTCAAGTTCCAGTCCTCATATCTGAACAAGAGCATAGGTAAAATAATCAGCTCATTAATATCCATGGTTTTTATATTTCTCTCAACCAAGTAATCCTCAAAAATCTGACCTGTTTTGAGAACCCAGAGAAGTGAAATTAAAACCCTGTTCTAAGTCACGCTTTTATATGAACTAGCCAAATACAACCATTGTCCCTTTATTATAGAGAAAGGACTGATTAGTTTGTGATGATTGACAAGCCCTGCTCTTTTGCAATTGGTTGCGCAAGACCATATGGACTGCTACATAAGCAAGAGCTTGTGTAATAATATGTGGGGGTGGGGAACACTGTTTTACAATCCCCAATGCAGGCAGTTTCCTTAGCAGAGATCCTTAATCTGCCCGCTCGTTAATAAATAGAAACCCATATACTCAGTTGTCTATTGATTGTCTTCTTCTTGTAACTTCCTTAAAACAAAATAAAATAAAAAGCAGCATAATCTGTATAGCCATAACCTAAAATCTCTACCCACCATCAACATATGTTGATCAATACAAATTAGTCATGTAATGCACTAAAAACATTTTTATAAACAAGAGCGTAAAAAGCAAAACTATAGTGTCAAATTATTGTTAATACAAAGAAAGATGAGTTTTTAAAAAGGCTGCTGGTGATTATTAAAGGGACGGTTAATACATTGTAATTACAAAATAATTTCTGCAGTCTTCCAATAGATTAACATATCAGCATAGTCGGTACTAGATTAGAACAAACACCTTGTTTGCTGCAGTTGTTTTTTAATAGTAAAACTTCACCCACCATTTTTCTTATTTGGAGGAGCCAATCTGGAGGAGACAGGATATGCCACTGCTATTGTGTTGACAAATTATTAGGTATGTGCATTCAAGTCTTTCTTTTGGAACCGGACGCAAAAGAAGGCAGCCCCCCCCTGGCATTCAGAGCTGGATTTATTCTTGTGAAAGTGAAACACTCTAAGATCTGTATTTGCAGGGGAAAAAAATAGTTTACTGCAAATTAGGGACAGAAATGTTGCAAAGTTAAAATTAAGGAGAGAAATGTTGCAATGTTAAAAGGACAGTCTACTCAAAAAACATTATTGGTTAAAAAGATAGATAATCCCTTTATTTCCATTCCCCAGTTTTGCATAACCAACATGGTTATATTAATATACTTTTACCTCTGTGATTACCTTTATCTAAGCCTCTGCAGACTGATCCCTTATTTCAGCTCTTTTGACAGACTTGCATTTTAGCCACTCGGTGCTAACTCCATGGGAGTGAGCACAATGTTATGTACATGGCACACATGAACTAGCACTGTCTAGCTGTGAACTACTGTCAAAATGCACTGAGATAAGAGACAGCCTTCAAGGACTTAGAAATTAGCACATGAGCTTACCTAGTTTTATCTTTCAGTAAAGAATACCAAAAGAACAAAGCAAATTTGATGATAAAAGTAAATTAGAAAGGTGTTTAAAATTGCATGCCCTATCTGAATCATGAAAGTTTAATTTTGACTAGACTGTCCCTTTATATTTATGAAGCCATGCTCTTTCAGTTTTTCAGGAATGGAAATCCACACAATTTATAATGCCTAATTAGACTTCATGAGACCATTAAAGGGACAGGAAACCCATGATTCAGATGGAGAATGAGATTTTAAACAACTTTGCAATTTGCCTAAATTATCTCATTTGTTTTGTTCTTTATGTATCCTTTGGCTGAGATAGGTAGAATTATGAGCTGCTGATTGCTGGCTGTACAATTTGCCTATTTTTTTGGCTCATCCAATATGTTCATTTAACTCCCAGTAGTGTATTGCTGCTTCTCCAACAAAAGGATGTCAAGACAATGAAGCACATTAGATAATAGAAGAACTGTAAATTGGAAAGTTGCTTAAAATAGTTTTCTCTATCTGAATCATGAAAGAAAACGTTTGGGTTGCATGTCCCTTTAAAAGTGACTTTGGAACAAGGTGACATTAGAGTCAATTTAACCAATTTAATTTAGTACTTTAAATTCCCATGGTGATGATATAGAGAATTGAATCATTAGTTTCTAAAATTCATTACAGTGCGCTTTCTTTTTTTTTAGTACTGCTGCTGAAATATGTTATTACATGTGCATTACTCTATGTTCAATAAATATAATGATCATCCCTCCTTAATGACTGCTCTATTTAATTGTGACGAGTCTGGGAACCAGATGACAAGACCAGAAAACATTCTGACTAATATGTGAGGGATGTAAAACACACCCTGGAATGTAGTTTACAATAATTACAGATCAAACAATCATGTAATAACTTTCCAGTAATTATGATTATATTATTTATTGAACAGCAAAGTATGTATAAAATGTAGTTTATTGTAATTTTGGAAATCTTGAGCTCAAAGACAAGCGTGGGACATTGTTCCAGAAAGGATTGATGAAATCTTTTATATCATTTTACTGAACTAAGGGCCAGATTAAGTCAAGTGATACTGATTGCACATTGCACTGCACTTTGTGCTCAGCTTTACCCAGTCCGTATAGCTTGATTTGTTATTTCAAGTCATTGGTTAAAAAAAAAAGCATGCTCATAGCTACTGTAAAAGAGTGCATCCCATATGCTTGATATTGCATACGATAATAAACTTTTAATATAACTTTTTTAAACTGATTTAAACTATTACTGAGAGTGGTAACAGTACCCATCACTGCTAAAGTATACCTAAACCCACTGTAATAATCCCCTAAACCCTCCAGAAACCCCTAAGGCATTTAACCCCTAAACTACCTTAACTCCCCATCACAGTAACCCTCAACACTAAGGTAAGTGCTGCAAGGTGGCAAAAAATTCAAAAGGGATTTGATGCGATGTCAAGAATGCCGGCAAAATATTCAAAAGTGCCGACATTACTGTCTAAAGGCAGCATCGGCGAGAGGTGTTTTACTATCGCAATGGCGATGTAAAGTAAAGGATCATTTTTACAAATATAGCACAAGCCTAATAAATATACTTCTGTACCCCTAAACTGATATAACCTCCACAAACTAACCACTTACTTTACCCCTTAAAAGCCCACTGCAATATATTTCCTAACCTTTTACCCCCTATGCCACCAGTAGCCCACCACAATAAAATTCCTACCCTATTAACCCCTATACACCAATAGCCCACCGCAATAAACTTGCTTATTTATTAACCCCTTATTCTGCCAATAGCCCATCGCAATAAACTTTCTAATGTATTAAACCCTATACTTCCAATAGCTCACCACAATAAACTTCCTAACCTAGTAACCCCTATGCCACCAATAGCCCACCACAATAAACTTCCTAAGCTATTGACCCCTATATGTCAATAGCCCAGCACAATAAACTTTCTAACCTATTAACCTCTATACTGCCAATAGCCCACCACAGAAAGCTTCCTGACCTATTAACCCCAATATCGCCAATAGCCCACTGCAATAATCTTAGTAACGTATTAACCCATATATACCGTTTATTAACTTATATACTGAGTCAAGTTGGGTGAGTAGAAACTTTGGGGTTTACATTTTTTTGGGAGTGGTTTCTTTTTTAGAATAGGGGGGTTAGAATAGCGGGGGGTTAGCCCAAAAGAGCTGAAATAACTTTAGGGCAATGCCCGACAAAATGCTTTTCTTATGGCAATCTTTTTTTACAATAGGGATTTCTTTTAGGTTAGGGTTATTTTTAGATTAGGATTTTTATAAAAAAATTTTTTTATATATTTTTATGGGGCAAAAGAGCTGTTAGACTTTAGGGCAAGGCTGTGCCAAATGCCATTATCAGGGCAATGCCCATCAAACTGCCCTTTTCAGGGCAATCTTTTTGTATGATAGGGTTTTCTTTTTAGCTTAGGTTCTTTTTAGGATAGTTTTTTTTTCAAGAATATGTTTTTTTTTAATGGGCAAAAGAGCTGAAATTACTTTAGGGCAATGCCTATCAGGGCAATTTTTAGAGTAGGTTTTATTAAATAGGCTTTTAAGGGGGGAGTGGGGGTTTACTTTTATTGTAGAAAGGGGTTCTATTTTTTGTTTAAAAAAGTGCTAAATCACTTTAGGGCAATGCCCTAAAAAAACATTCTAAGGGCTATTAGTGTTAGTATAGGTTTTTTTTATTTTGGCAAGGGTTTTCTTTAAAGGGGACTTTAGTTTTAGTTTAGGCATAACTATGCTTTTTTATTTTTGTTAGAGGTTTTTTTGGTAATGTGTTTTTTTTATTTTAATTAATTTTAGGGCTTGTTATTTTTTGTAACTTAGGGGGTGTTAACTTAGAGGTCGGGGGGGGGGTTAGCTGTTAGGTAGTTTAGTAGTGTAGGGGTAATTTGTGTTTAGTGGTTGTGGCAGATTAGGGTTTAATAGGTTAGGGGGATTATTGCGAAGGGGCTTGTGGCAGTTTAGGGGTTAATAAGTTATTATAAGTTATTATTGTGAAGGGGGTTGTGAAGGTTAAGGGGTTAATAGGTTAGCGAGTGGTTAGGTCTTTAGGTTATGGCAGATCATTTTATTATTTTAAACATAAATATATAATTTAAACAAGCAAAAAAACCTACTTTTTAAATGATATACAATACATAAAATAATATGCATTATACATGACAATGAATATCATTTTAACATTGTATATAAATTTAGCGACAAAGATCCTTTAACTATATTAGGAAAGTTTTTTGTATACATTATTAGTCAGGTAGATTGCAGACATGACGTAGGTTTAGACCTTCTGCTGGAGTTAGTTTTGCGTTCCAGGGGGAGTATAGGGAAGACATGACATAGGTGTAGGTGTTTTGTGGGAGTTAGCTGGGCATTCAAGGGGATTGTAGATAAGACATGATGTAGGTGTAGGTGCTCTGTGGGCGTTAACCGGGTGTTCCAAGGGAGTAACCCGCACTTTGATTGGGATACATCACCAGCAGTGCGATATATTCCCATCTCTGAAGTACAGGTTACGAGTAGGGTGTCAGCCATGTTTGTCTCACCACCTTTTCAGTAGCGAGACTTTACAGTGTGAGGCAGGAAGTGTAGGTTTAGTTACAGTAATGTCACACAGGTATTATTTGAAGTGTTCCTACACAGGATCTGTGTATGGTTTCAGTGAGCGCACTGTCGGTACTGTGTAGGAATACTTTAAATATGCCCCCGCCTGCTGAAAGTGCAGACAAGTGGCAATGTCAACTGACTTTTGTTGACGATGTTATCCCTATTTTTTTTCTATGAGAGACACATCGCCATTCGTCTGCACTTTGAGGATCTGCCCCCTTTTTTTACAATATTTCGCCAGACCTATAGATTGCGTAGTCGACGAGGCCAGAAAGGCAGTCTTTTATTGGGCTGTCACTGCTTTGAATATGGGGCCTAAAACCCTCTAACCAGTCACAAAATCAAAGCACCAAAAATCCTAATGCAATAACCCTGTAAATACCATTAACCCCCACTGTGATTTTCCATACCATCACTAAATACCCCATGCTATTATTAATCTTTAAACTGCCAGACCCCCAATGCAATTAAACACCCACTGCGACAGCCCCCTAAATGCCCCTCCACTATTCACCCTTTAAAGGGATATGAAACTTTTTCTTTCATGATTCAGATAGAGCATGCAATTTTTTAGCAACTTTCTAATGTACTCCTATTATCAAAAAAAAAATTTCTTGGGATCTGGACCATTTTTGGTTCAGCACCTGGGTAGCGCTTGCTAATTGGCGGCTTAATGTAGCATGAAAGAAAAAAATTTGGGTTTCATATCCCTTTAACTTCCGCAACAAATAAAGCAAAAAAACAAAACAAATGCCACTAGTAATTTCTAATAGCTAATGCAAGAAATACCTATGTCATTAACCCCATATCCACCACAACCCCAACCCAAAAATGCTCTTCTATTAATACCCTAACTGCTGCAAAACTCCTAAAGTGACCCAATACTATTAACCAGCTAATTGCCACAAGTCCTAATAGCAAACCCCCTTCTGCTTATAAACCTCTAACCCTGTTATTAACCCTCTAACTGCCACAACCCAATTACTAACCTCACAAACTGCCAGAACCCCATTGGTAAAAATGCCCCCCCCCCCCTATTCACCGTTAACCACCAAACCTCATTGGAAATTATCCCCCCACACTATTAACCTCCTAAATGTCATACTCTATAAGTAAAAAATCATTTTAACCCCCTAGCTGCCAGAACCCCATTGGTAAGAATCCCTCTGCTATTATTATCTAAATGCTAGGCCCCTATTAGTAAAAATCCTCATGCTATTAACCTAGGCTGACCATATTTCCTTGAGACAAAAACGGGACATTGAGATGTCAAAAACGGGACGGGATTAATATTCTTTATTCATAGGAAAAAAAGTAAGATTTTAACAAAAGTTAACTTTTATGACATGAATATAAACTATTGAGCCAACAATTATCCTTCAGTGACAGAAGAATTCATACATTTTTTAGGTAGACGTAGAGTTATAACATCTAAGTACCAATCCACAGTGTTTTCACAATGTTCTCATGATCTAAATTGGGAATGTGACATGTGTATATTTTTTAATCACATGCCCTTAACTCAATGTTTCCAAAATTGTAATGATCCTATATGTTGTTAAGGCAGATTCCACCATATTAACTGATTTTAAAGGGTAAAAGTGTAGCCTCTGAACAGGCGTTTGGTTTGAAGATCTGGATTAGTAGTTGTAGATTTTTTTTTAGCTGAGTTGCTGAGTTGCCCAAAATCATTGTTACATGGTGGAAGAACTGAGAAAAATGTGGAAATAGTTACTTGATAATGATAACCGTGATTTATAACGTCTGTACAACCAGAACTGCAGCAGCATAATAAGTATAATTAACAATTAACAATTAACAATATATGACAATTAAATTGATTGACAGGCACAGACACTGGTCTTACCTTGGCCGTGCACAATTCTTGCAGAACTTAGACAGTTGATCTATTTGATCACTATGTTTGTATGTCCACACTGTGACACAAGAAGATGGCAAGAATTATCTCGCTGGTGGTGGTCAGCCGCTAATTCGGATGATGGCAGAGGCAGATGATCATGACATCAGATGATGACAGATCTAGTCCGACTCCTGTCCTTACTAGGCACTAGCTAGTAGTTCTAACTTCTCTCTTGTGACCAGTCTCTCTCCTCAGTTCAGTCTGACAGCTCACGACTGAGTACTGACCTGCTGTCACTTGCTTTCAATGATCACGTCCTAATTTTGAGTGCGGGCGGCATAGACGCGTTGCTGTGGATCATGTAGACACGGCCACCCAACCCCAACCCTGCAGTTAAAAAAAAAATGCCCTACCCGCCCCTGGGAGTTTAAAAGTTTTAAGTAAGTGATGTGTGTGCTAAAAAATGACACTTGTGCTGGCCGCACAGTTTGATAACCCTCAAAACGGGACAAAATGAATATTATTAAAGAAATGACGGGACGGGGGAAGAAACATAAAATAACGGTACTGTCCCTTTCAAAACGGGACGTATGGTCAGCCTATATTAACCCCAAGTCTCAGACTCCCAGACTGACCTCAATATACTCAATCACTTTTGGTTAATAAAAAAAAAGCTTTTTTCGTGATCATAATTTTGTCTTAATAAGGGATTGTTATTTTATCATAGCGGTTTGTGCTCCAGTTCCATTGTTTAAGCTATTTAACTGTTTAAGGGGAAAAGTAAAAAGGGTAATTTTATTAAATTGCATTAGAATTTTTCTCTGAGAAGTTTTGAGTTTGACATTTGTTTTAGAAGGTATGGTATAATAAAATAATGTAGAGATATGAACTATGAAGTTGGCATTCGGAAAAAGTAAAATGTGTTTTTTAATAGGGGGCAGCAAAAAACAAATCTTCTAGATTACGAGTTGAGCGCTAACTGTTTCACTCTAGAGATAAGGGGTATATCTTGGCTCTTTGGGCACATAGGAAGTAGCACGGCACGTGTGTTACAAGTTAAAAGTAAACGTGTTCTCTTGAGCACAATTTAATTTAATGCGCATCGTGTTCAACTTCAGAGCTCTAGTTAACTGTTATGTGAGGCAAAAAAGTTGCACAAAAAATATCAAAAATACCTTTAAAAGTATAGTTAAACTCATAATAACACTGTCTGATACAAAAAAAATAAATAAAAACAATTGCATTAAATAGTTATAAGGACTCAAAGATATGAGATATCAGGTGTTTAAAAAAAAGACCTGCAAAGGGCTTTAACACAGCGATACATACATACTCAAGTCTAAATATGTGTATGTATGCATATATATACATATATACAGTATATATATATTTATATGTTTGTGTACGAGTGTTCCCTCTAAGGCCACATTTTGTGAGCGGCCCAGCAATAAAACAGTTAATAAGGGAGTTATACTTTGCTGTCTGCATTGTGTAGTGTTTGCTAATTGCAGGGTGAGGTTCCTAATTAACTGTTTCACTGCTGGGGCGAATCACAAAACGTTGCCTTGGAGGGAACACTAGTGTACTTATGAATTTATGTATTTATGTGTTTTACTATATATTTTGTGTACATATTTCACATTCCAATGTTCTTCATTTACAGGAAAATGTAATTTTTATTAAAGGGACACTGAACCCAATTTTTTTCTTTTGTGATTCAGATAGAGCATGCAATTTTAAGCAACTTTCGAATTTACTCCTATTATCAAATTCTTTTCATTCTCTTGGTATCTTTATTTGAAATGCAAGAATGTAAGTTTAGATGCCGGCCCATTTTTGGTGAACACACTGTGTTGTTCTTGCTGATAAGTGGGTAAATTCACCTACCAAAAAACAATTGCTTTCCATGGTTGTGAGCCCAAAAAATAGCTTAGATGCCTTCTTTTTCAAATAAAGAAAGCAAGAGAATGAAGAAAAATTGATAATAGGAGTATGTATGTGTATATATATATATATATATATATATATATATATACTGTATATATAAATATAGATATAGATATATACATACATACACAGTAAATACAATCTTTTCCTACAGTCTTTTGCCTGCGAGGTCGTTTAACCTGGGGTCAATAACGCTTTGGACTCCTCCCGAGAGGATTGTATGGCCTTTCATGTACTGGTCAGCTACAATTCCGGTGCTGCTATTCCTACAGTGCATGTATGATCCACGAGGGATAGGCTGAGGAGATCCTCTCTATTTCCCCTAGGACAGATAAGAGCTGCCATTCTCCTCTCCTTGGTCACAAAGTGTTGAACTGGTTATATACTAAGTGTTATAGAAAGTTGTTGTATGAGCAGTATACCTTTAGCAAATAGAATTTAATTAACTTCCAATGTGCACTTTGATGAAATGTTCGAGTTATAGTTTAATACTGTTTTTAAATTTGTGTTCATAAGTATTACCTAAGTGGTACCAAGATTATCCTTAAGACCGGTCTCCCACCATACTCTAGTCAGCTCAAGCATTCATCTCTCGAATAACCCCACTGAGCAGGCACATATTACTTTATGTTTTATTAAACAGTTAGTAAATGTCACTGAGCAGGCACACATTATTTTATGCTCCATTACACAGCTAGTAAAGCAATACACGTTAAAACATGGGACATTTTACTAAACCAGATTATTTCTGCTACCTTGCAGTGGTACCCAGATGTTCTCATGGTGTCTCTATGTTCCTAGCGCTAAGGGTTTGAGAAACCTTATTTCTTCTGTTAAGTGTGATCAGTCCACGGGTCATCATTACTTGTGGGATATTAACTGCTCCCCTACAGGAAGTGCAAGAGGATTCACCCAGCAGAGTTGCTATATAGCTCCTCCCCTCTACGTCACCTCCAGTCATTCTCTTGCACCCAACGACTAGATAGGATGTGTGAGAGGACTATGGTGATATATTTAGTTTTTATATCTTCAATCAAAAGTTTGTTATTTTATAATAGCACCGGAGTGTGTTATTCCTTCTCTGGTAGAATTTGAAGAAGAATCTACCTGAGTTTTTCTATGATTTTAGCCGGAGTAGTTAAGATCATATTGCTGTTTCTCGGCCATCTGAGGAGAGGTAAACTTCAGATCAGGGGACAGCAGGCAGATTAATCTGCAAAGAGGTATGTAGCAGTTTGTTATTTTCTGACATGGAATTGATGAGAAAATCCTGCCATACCGTTATAATGTAAACTCAGCCTTGAATGCAGTAGATGTAGCTGATATCAGGCTGTCATGTATGTATATTTTACACTTCAGTTTTCTGGGAAATGGTACTTCTCTGGCTTTTAAACTGTATACATAGACTTAACCTATTTTGCAGGGACTTGCAATAGGTTTTAAATGACAATTAATTATTGAGGTAAAACGTTTTTTTGCTGGCATGTAAAAACGTTTTTTTCTCTGAGGTACTGGGTGAAAAAATGTTTTGGGCACTTTTTTTCCACTTGGCAATAGTTTTGATTTAAATTAGAGCAGTTCACTGATCCCTCTCACTGTTATGTGTGTGGGGGAGGGGCCATTTTGGTGCTTTCACTATGCATCAGAAAAACTCAGTCAGAGGTTCATTTTCTTCCTGCATGATCCGGTTCATCTCTACAGAGTTCAGGGATCTCAAGAGTCTTTTTTGAGGGAAGTAATCATTCACAGCAGAGCTGTGCTGATTGTATTGACTGTGATATAAAAAACGTTTATTTGTGTATTTTTTTCTGCTGCCTGGGTTAGTTATCATTTGCTGAGGGGAACAATCCTTTGCTAAAACTGTATATTCTGACAAAGATTGATGCTATAACTTAATTATTTTATCTGTTATAATATTTTCTGTGCTTCTTAAAGGCACAGTTCGTTTTCATATTATTTGTAAATTACTTTGAAAAGTATTTCCAAGTTGCTGTTTATTTGCTAGTGTGTTAAACATGTCTGATTCAGAGGAATATCTCTGTGCTATATGTGTTAATGCCAAAGTGGAGCCCAATAGAAATTTATGTACTAAATGTATTGATGCTACTTTAAAAAATAGTCAATCTGTACAAATTGAACATATTTCACCAAACAACGAGGGGAGAGTTATGCCGACTAACTCGCCTCACGTGTCAGTACCTGCATCTCCCGCTCAGGAGGTGCGTGATATTGTAGCGCCGAGTGCATTTGTGCGGCCATTATAAATCACATTACAAGATATGGCTACTGTTATGACTGAAGTTTTGGCTAAACTACCAGAACTAAGAGGTAAACGTGATCACTCTGGGATGAGAACAGAGTGCGCTGATAATGCAAGGGCCATGTCTGATACTGCGTCACAGTTTGCAGAACGTGAAGACGGAGAGCTTCATTCTGTGGGTGACGGTTCTGATCCAAATAAACTGGACTCAGACATTTCAAATTTTAAATTTAAGCTTGAGAACCTCCGTGTGTTACTAGGGGAGGTATTAGCGGCTCTGAATGATTGTAACACAGTTGCAATCCCAGAAAAAATGTGTAGGTTGGATAAATATTTTGCGGTACCGACGAGTACTGACGTTTTTCCTATACCTAAGAGACTTACTGACATTGTTACTAAGGAGTGGGATAGACCCGGTGTGCCTTTCTCACCCCCTCCTATATTCAGAAAAATGTTTCCAATAGACGCCGCCACACGGGACTTATGGCAAATGGTCCCTAAGGTGGAGGGAGCAGTTTCTACTTTAGCTAAGCGTACCACTATCCCAGTGGAGGATAGCTGTGCTTTTTCAGATCCAATGGATAAAAAATTAGAGGGTTACCTTAAGAAAATGTTTGTTAGAATCTTCACAAAGGTTCTGGGCACTCTTCTGGCGGTACTAAGACCGCGAGGAATTTCAGTAGCTCCGTACTTAGACGACATACTGATACAAGCTTCAAGCTTTCAAACTGCCAAATCTCATACAGAGATAGTACTGGCATTTCTAAGGTCGCATGGATGGAAAGTGAACGAAGAGAAAAGTTCTCTCTTTCCACTCACAAGAGTTCCCTTCCTGGGGACTCTGATAGATTCTGTAGAAATGAAGATTTACCTGACAGAGGACAGGTTAACAAAACTTCAAAATGCATGCTGTGTCCTTCATTCCATTCAAGAGACCAGAAATTTTCTTCTATGGTGGCTTTATCGGCCACATCTGTCCAGGGGAATGCCATTCAGCAGGCCAGACTGGTCAATTGTAACAACAGACGCCAGCCTACTAGGTTGGGGCGCTGTCTGGAATTCTCTGAAGGCTCAGGGACTATGGAATCAGGAGGAGAGTCTTCTTCCAATAAACATTCTGGAATTGAGAGCAGTCCTCAATGCTCTTCTGGCTTGGCCCCAGTTAGCAACTCGGGGGTTCATCAGGTTCCAGTCGGACAACATCACGACTGTAGCTTATATCAACCATCAGGGAGGGACAAGAAGCTCCCTAGCAATGATGGAAGTATCGAAGATAATTCGCTGGGCAGAGTCTCACTCTTGCCACCTGTCTGCAATCCACATCCCGGGAGTGGAGAACTGGGAGGCGGATTTCTTAAGTCGTCAGACTTTTCATCCGGGGGAGTGGGAACTTCATCCAGAGGTCTTTGCCCAAATACTTCCACGTTGGGGCAAACCAGAGATAGATCTCATGGCGTCTCGACAGAACGCCAAGCTTCCGCGCTACGGGTCCAGATCCAGGGATCCGGGAGCAGTCCTGATAGATGCCTTGACAGCACCATGGACCTTCAGGATGGCTTATGTGTTTCCACCTTTCCCGATGCTTCCTCGATTGATTGCCAGAATCAAACAGGAGAAAGCATCAGTGATTCTAATAGCGCCTGCATGGCCACGCAGGACTTGGTATACAGATCTGGTGGACATGTCATTCTGTCCACCTTGGTCGTTACCTCTGAAACAGGACCTTCTGA
The DNA here is from genome assembly GCF_027579735.1 of Bombina bombina. Classification (NCBI taxonomy): domain Eukaryota; kingdom Metazoa; phylum Chordata; class Amphibia; order Anura; family Bombinatoridae; genus Bombina; species Bombina bombina. Next base: position 241,089,975 of record NC_069504.1, on the reverse strand, counting down.
TTCAGGGTCCTTTCAAACATCAAAATCTAACTTCTCTGAAGCTGACTGCTTGGAAATTGAACGCTTGATCTTATCAAAGCGTGGTTTTTCTGAGTCAGTTATTGATACCTTAATACAGGCTAGGAAGCCTGTCACCAGAAAGATTTACCATAAAATATGGCGTAAATACCTATATTGGTGCGAATCCAAAGGTTACTCTTGGAGTAAGGTTAGGATTCCTAGGATATTGTCTTTTCTACAAGAAGGTTTAGAAAAGGGGTTATCCGCTAGTTCCTTAAAGGGACAGATCTCAGCTCTGTCCATTCTGTTACACAAGCGTCTGTCAGAAGTTCCAGACGTTCAGGCTTTTTGTCAGGCTTTGGCCAGGATTAAACCTGTGTTTAAAGCTGTGGCTCCACCATGGAGTTTAAACCTTGTTCTTAACGTTTTACAGGGTGTTCCGTTTGAACCCCTTCATTCCATTGATATAAAGTTGTTATCTTGGAAAGTTCTATTTTTAATGGCTATTTCCTCGGCTCGAAGAGTCTCTGAGTTATCAGCCTTACATTGTGATTCTCCTTATTTGATTTTTCACTCGGATAAGGTAGTTCTGCGTACTAAGCCTGGGTTCTTACCTAAGGTAGTCACTAACAGGAATATCAATCAGGAGATTGGTGTTCCATCCTTGTGCCCAAATCCTTCTTCGAGGAAGGAACGTCTTTTGCACAATCTGGATGTAGTTCGTGCCCTTAAATTTTATTTACAGGCAACTAAAGATTTTCGACAAACGTCTTCCCTGTTTGTCGTTTACTCTGGTCAGAGGAGAGGTCAAAAAGCTTCTGCTACCTCTCTCTCTTTTTGGCTTCGTAGCATAATTCGTTTAGCTTATGAGACTGCTGGACAGCAGCCTCCTGAAAGAATTACAGCTCATTCCACTAGAGCTGTGGCTTCCACTTGGGCCTTTAAGAATGAGGCCTCTGTTGAACAGATTTGCAAGGCTGCAACTTGGTCTTCGCTTCATACTTTTTCCAAATTTTACAAATTTGACACTTTTGCTTCCTCGGAGGCTATTTTTGGGAGAAAGGTTCTTCAGGCAGTGGTTCCTTCTGTATAAAGAGCCTGCCTATCCCTCCCGTCATCCGTGTACTTTTGCTTTGGTATTGGTATCCCACAAGTAATGATGACCCGTGGACTGATCACACTTAACAGAAGAAAACATAATTTATGCTTACCTGATAAATTCCTTTCTTCTGTAGTGTGATCAGTCCACGGCCCGCCCTGTTTTTTAAGGCAGGTAAATATTTTTTAAATTATACTCCAGTCACCACTACACCCTTGGCTTCTCCTTTCTCGTTGGTCCTTGGTCGAATGACTGGAGGTGACGTAGAGGGGAGGAGCTATATAGCAACTCTGCTGGGTGAATCCTCTTGCACTTCCTGTAGGGGAGCAGTTAATATCCCACAAGTAATGATGACCCGTGGACTGATCACACTACAGAAGAAAGGAATTTATCAGGTAAGCATAAATTATGTTTTAGTTCCTCCGGGACAGCTGAGGATTTGTCATTTTGCTTTTTGATGTTCCCAAATAGTGTGCTGGTTCTGTACTAAGTTTTATTAAAAATGATAAATCTACGGTATCTCCTGTTTATATATATCATAGCTCACATGTGTGGGCTTAGTGGGGAATTTAACCTCACTTGTCACAACCAGGACTTTGCCCTAATATGTGAATTACACTGCTATATATTGTATAACTGCACTACTGTTTAGACGTGCTCAATCCAATAACTTATTACCTAACTGGTAAGACGAGACTCATTAATACATGAAACCTCTCTCTAAACTAGGCTGTATGCAATATGATTAAGTAGAACACTCCCTATACGGGTAAACCTCACCTCATTAAACTGGCATACCCCTTCAATATCACTTGAGATGTTTAATTATATATGAGGACCAGAGATTCTTATTCTTAATCCCTTGAGAATATTTTCTCGTAGCAACATTAGAATTTGGTTATACTCCAATAAGAGCTTGTATATTAGCCAGGTCAATGTATAAGAAGGACATCCTGTGTTAGCAGTTGTGGGTTGGGTGGGTGGGCTCCCACCAGTCAGATATGTGTCAGAATTTATATACTCATCTAAGAAATAGCACTACAAGCGGTGCTTATCTGCTGATAGATATATATGTTTATACATTGACCTATTTAGGTCATAATTATGACTATAATAAATTTCTGGGTTTGCCTACATCATGGGTCCACAAGTGGCCTGATAATTAGTCATTTATGTAAGCTATTAAAAAAAATGAAAAATGGAGGTTTCAGTAGTCCATATTTTTCTTGCTACTTTGTATGTTATTTCAACCATTGTATTGAGTTTGATTGACATTTTGCCATATATTTCATTGGACATTTATTGTATGTATCCCCCTTTTGCATAACCTCAATAAAAGACTATTTAAAGGAAAAAAAAAAATCCCAAAGTGTTACCACTAGGATTCTGAAGGGGGCGCAAAGTCCAAGTCAAAAAGCTTGCTTTATACATGCTGAGATAGAGTTCCAATCTGAACACCACTGTTTCAGTTCTTAATGGCACCTCTTCCTAAATAATCCAGGCGAGAATCTATAGCAAAACAAAAGCAAAGAAGTCTCCTCCTAGTGCAATATGGTTTCCCAATGTGAGTACAATGATAGTGTAAAATAGTTATACTCACATGTGGTACAGGACCAAGTGTATTAATTGGAGTCTGCTGGGATCTCTCAGTGAAACCAGGGGTGGAATCGGCTACTCCCAGCTAACCTGCTAGACCAATGATTAGGATCGCAGATGTGAGAACCAGACAGTATTTATAATAAAATATGATTTATTAAAATCACTTTAAAATAAGTCGAGCTGGAAACAGTGTACAAATCTAAAAAAAAGAGAGAAACGCTTAGATTATATGTTTTTGAGAATTTTACTCTGATTTCAGCTCTACTTATAGTAAAGGGTTTTTAATAAATCACTTCTTTATAGTAGTGTCTATTACATTCAGTTAGTGTATATTGTCGCTTTAACATGAAAATAACCTCTTAAAATAAAATAATTAACATAAAGTAGTTATAATGAGTTTCTCCAATGAAACAGCACTATACGTCACAATGTTTTAGAGTCCTTGGTACGCACATCCCTGTAGCTGCTTCACAATAAATACTTAAATACATATTGGTGTGTAAAACTGTGCTTACATTTGTGTCTAAATGTGTTCTTATTACCAGGGTAATATTTTTGCTTTCTTTTTTTTTTTAATATATATATATTCTTTTTGCATTTGTCCTTTTAAGACCTGGATTAAATCATTATACAGCTGAGAGATATTATCAAGGCTTTTAGATGCAAAATCCTCATTCACGTAGGCTTAAATCTCCACAATTAGATAAGAAAAGGACATTTCAAAACAAATATCTAAATTAAAAACAATTATTATTGCATTATTACTCACAAATTTCTTGAAAACCTTTGTACCATGGTAGGTAAATACAGAAGAAAAAGCTTTATAAAGAATTAATGACACCTCAAAGCTTGATTGACAGATAAATTCATTTTGCTGTGATTATTTATACCTAATCTTTTGTTGAAATACTGACAAACTATTGAGTATTCCAAGATTGTTCATCCAAGTTTTTTTTTGGGTCTATGCTTTGCTTTACATAATGATATTTACCCAGGGAAGAAGAGAGCATATTAATTGCCAGATATTATTCTGCTCAGATCAAATATCACAGCCTATTACTGTTTCTAAAAGATATGAATAAATTTGTATTAAAGCAACCGAACAGCAATTCTACATTACTTCAATGAATTAAATAATAATATATAGCAATGTTTGTGTTTGATCATTTATATATATTATTAATATTTTGCTTATATATTTGGCAAGCATTACTATAGTGTTTGACATCATAATTACATATTGAGCATGATGTATTTATGGAATATTACTATAACAAATAGAGATTACAGTAACTGAATAATAGTGAATTCATTATTGACTGTAGGTTGTGTTGCCTGGGTGCACTCTATGGTAGATAGGCAGAAACTTTCATGAAAAGAAGAGGCACTCACAGGACTTAGTTAACACAAAATTTATTAATAGTTCATCAATTCAGTCAGTCAACGTTTCGGTCCTCGTGGGGACCTTTGTCAAGACTGTTTTTTAACAGAGAATCGATGCAGCAACCCTGCATTGATTCTCTGTTAAAAAACAGTCTTGACAAAGGTCCCTGCGAGGACCGAAACGTTGACTGAATTGATTAACTATTAATACATTTTGTGTTAACTAAGTCCTGTGAGTGACTCTTCTTTTCATGAAAATATATATATATATATATATATATATATATATATATATATATATATAACCAGAACAGCACCCCCAGCACAGTATAACAATATCCAAAACCCCTCTGTCAAGCTGCTTCCAAACAAAACTCCAAGCAAAATAAAAATATCATTACATTCAAGAACATCAGATTTTTTTAAAGAGAAACCTTTTAAAAAAAAGATTGAAAGAAGAAAACATAGTAATTATATACTGTTAGCATCATGTAGATAAACTTAGAATAATTTCCATTTTAAAATATTACAAAATAATAGGCTCAAAGTGTGCTAGATTAACAAAGATGGATAGAAAAACATACTGAGAACAAAGAACTACGGCCAGATTTAAAAAGCAGCGGATGCTGCTATCTCCGCCCAAGGTTTTTTAGGCAGCTGACTGCAATCATCCCAATCTAATACGATCAGGATGAATGATACCCCCTGCTAGCGGCCAATTGGCCATGAATGTACAGGGGGTGGCATTGCACAAGCATTTCACAAGAAATGCTTGTGCAATGTTAAATGCTGACAGTCTACCCCCTAGAATTTACTAAGGATTAAACATTATAGTTAGGGTATATATATATATATATATATATATATATATATATATATATATATATATATATATATATATATATATATATATGTTGATTGGAGTAGCCGTGTTAGTCCAGAGATTTAGATATCAAAATATAGTTTTATTATGGCGTTAAAATTCAATCATAAAAAAGATAGCACTCACAAGCATAAACTCAATCAAAATGAGGTAAGTATACATATATATATATAGATATCAAAATAACAAGAGTATTGCATTGAGCAATGATACTTTTTTTATTGGACTAACTATACATTTATAAGATGACAAGCTTTCGGAAGAGTTCCTTTATCAAGTCTAAGTCTATCAAGTCAGTATTGCTTTAGACTTGATAAAGGAAGGAACTCTTCCGAAAGCTTGTCATCTTATAAATGTATAGTTAGTCCAATAAAAAAAGTATCATTGCTCAATGCAATACTCTTGTTATTTTGATATCTATATATATATATGTATACTTACCTCATTTTGATTGAGTTTATGCTTGTGAGTGCTATCTTTTTTATGATTGAATTTTAACGCCATAATAAAACGTACTTCACTATATTAGTGTACTTTTGTTTTTATATATACGTATCCGGAGAGGCTATAGTGTGGATGCACGGTGGAAAAGCATAATACCATATTTCAGGAGCAGCATGACTGACCAGACCCCCTGGATCCCCTGTTTTCTCATATATATTGGGCAGTTTGGATACCGGAGGGAGTAGTGCTTTATCTCTTAACAGCGGCTACTTACCTTATACAGATTGAGGTAGTTGAAAGTAAGTTCTTTGCTATAGGGGCTAATACCCCATATTATTGTTACCAGTTTCAACTCTAATTTTACCTCTGTTTTGAGGCGCAGATACGCAATCTTTTCTTGTACCCAGGGGCGTATTTAGGTTTTGTGCTGCCCTAGGCACTCAAAATTCTGCTGCCCACCCCCCACCCCACCCCAGGTTTAAGGCCTTTTTTTATACATAATATTTTTGGGGCAGGGTGTAAAAAATAATGTCTTTTTAAGTAGTTGTTCACCAGGGCTTGCATTAACTCTGGTCACACACACTCACATATATATTTATATATATATATATATATATATATATATATATATATATATATATATATATATATATATATATATATATTAAGACATTATTTTGCAAGTCAGATGATTAAAGTGTTTATATCAGAAAAAAATATCCTTCACTGTATGATAGTTTGTCAGTAGGTAGTTGTTTAACCTTAAACATCTTCTTTGGTGATTGACAGTTATTTAAGCAAAATATCTGCTTGGATAAAAATGTAATGAATATACAAACTGGCCTTTAAAAGTACTTACAAAAATAAAACAGTAGTTATGATAGGTTTAGGAATTGTATCCTAGGGGATAAAGTCACATGATACAATCATAATAAAGTATATACTTGTATTGTTTCTGAATGTATTAAATGCATACAACAAATTTTCAGTTGTGTTTTAAGTCACATAGTTGTATAGATTCAGCAATAAATACTTATTCTTTGCATGTATGACAGATAGACAAACAGTAAATGTACAAGTATTTAGTGACTAATCCATTTAAGTATTTTAATGCCTAATGAAGATGTATTTAAGGGAGAAAAGCATATGCTGTTTCACAGTGGTCACGTTGCAGTGCACACTGCACTGTGTAGTCTGTGTGAGTCTCAATCACAGGGTGGAGCCAGGAAGAATACCGCATTCCCTCTCAGTCCATGCCAGGCTGCACAAGTGAGCTCCGCCTCCACTGTCACCACGTCATGCGCACCCACATACAATCCCATAGGATAGCAATAGACGGGCCAGCCATTTAAGTCATTAGTAATAGGTTGATTTAGCCACCCGGCCCTGAGTTCAGTAGAGTGGCCCTAGGGACTCAAAATTCTGCTGCCCCTTAAAAATCTGCTGCCCTAGGCACCGGCCTTGTTGGCCTATGCCTTAATACACCCCTGCTTGTACCTATATATTTATATATGGGATAAGTCTGCCACATCTGTGAGAGAGAGACCTCCAGTGTGTTGGGACCTTGTTACGCTGGGTCTTTTTTATCTCTTAACCCCTTAACGACCACCGACGTACAGGGTACATCCTACAAAAAAGGTCCTTAACGACCAAGGATGTACCCTGTACGTCGTTGGTGTTTTCAAGCGGTGGAAGTGATCCTGATCTCTCTGCATCCATCATCGATGGCCACGATCATTGGTAGGTGGGAGCCGTTTCAGGGAGGTGACTGGGTGGCCATCGATGGGGGATCAGGGAGGTTGGGTTTTGAAAAAAAAAAGAAAAAAAAAGATAGACTTTCTGCCAGTACTTAAGATGGTGGGGACAATTGTGGGGTCGGGGAGGGAAGAGAGCTGTTTGGGATATCAGTGTTCCAATGTAACTATCGCTAATTGTGAAAAA